>NW_026973755.1:257500-287500 GCF_035594125.1 Scylla paramamosain
TCACAAACACATTAACGGAGATAGATAGGTATGTAGGTAGGATGGTGTTTATATAGGTAGGTGGGTATATAGCTCTAAGGTAGGTAAGATGAGAGAGAGAGAGAGAGAGAGAGAGAGAGAGAGAGAGAGAGAGAGAGAGAGAGAGAGAGAGAGAGAGAGAGAGAGAGAGAGACTGGGCATCCCGTTATCTCGGTATAAAAATAAGCTCTCTTTAACCTCTTCCCTTAGTTGGCGTTCACATACAGCACGCCAAGGCCATTAAACCGCAAAGGTGGCCGCGGCACAAACAAGCTTTACAACACACAAAAATGATGCTCACAAAAGCCAGTCGGCGGGGAGACAAAAGCAGAAGTATGTTAGGCCTCCATACATTGCAAAAGAAATATACTGCAGATTGGTTTATTCTGTCCGCGTTCACGTGACCTTCCATACCTCTCCTCTTTGTCTTTTTTTTCTCTGTGTCTCTGTTTATCTGTCTCTCTGTATCTGTCTGTTTGTCTGTTTGCTTCACTGTGTCTGCTTGTTTGTCTTTATCTTTGTTTCTCTCTCTCTCTCTCTCTCTCTCTCTCTCTCTCTCTCTCTCTCTCTCTCTCTCTCTCTCTCTCTCTCTCTCTCTCTCTCTCTCTCTCTCTCTCTCTCTCTCTCTCTCTCTCTCACACACACACACACACACACACACACACACACACACACAGAGAGAGACGTATTTAGTATACTACTGCATGTGTATCTACATGTGTGTGTGTGTGTGTGTGTGTGTGTGTGTGTGGTCAGCATCATCACACATCGGCCTTGGTTATCGGTGACAATGGCAATTTTTCAAGCAATGTTTCTCTACGTTTTGCTTTATCACTTTATTACTTTCTCACTGGATTTGCATGGCCAACCGTTTCTGTATTTTTTATTTATTTTTTTTTTATGTGCAGTATTTGGCTTTTTTTCTACATATATTTGTCATTTGTATTAGTATTTGAGATAGTTATGAGTGTGGGTGTCCTGCAGGGTGACATTGAAGGTTTGCTGAAAATGCATTAAATCATCATGCTGCAAGCTGTGTCATGCATTTCTTTTGTCACCTGTTATAATGTGTGTCGCGTCCGTTTTGACCTCCACATGTAACAAAAAGGGAAATTCCACCAACAATTCCTTTAGTAACAACAACAACAACAACAACAACAGCAGCTATTACTACCACTACTGCTACTACTACTACTACTACTACTACTACTACTGCTACTACTACTACTACTACTACCACCTCTACTGGTAGTACCACTACTACTACTACTACTACTACTACTACTACTACTACTACTACTACTACCACCACCACTATATCAGAAACAACAACAACACACACGCAGAGATGGCCGTGCAGCCTCCACCGCTAGCCAAACAAGTCCTCGGGAACAGCCCATGACGTTGAGGCTTATGGTGGTGGCTGGCAGTGAAGAGACGCTGGCTGGTCGGGGCTCGCCGTCCTTCCATTACCTAATCGCCCGCCAACAAAGGAGCAGAAAGCCAGTCATCTTCACTAAAGTTTATGAAAATCACTCGCCTGTGTATTCCTGCCTAGGTATTCCAATAACTTAAGGGGCAGTGCGAGGTGAGTCTGGTCTTACGTTGTTCCACGTATTTCTGTTGACCATTCTGACCGATAGGTAATGAGTGTTTTTATTAGAGACAACGACCAAGGCCAAACAAAATGAGTAAAAGAAAGGCTACCTAACAGAGACAAACGCTCAATGCCGTAATCAAGAAGTATCAGGAATAGAAAAATCGAAAAAAAGACCACTTTAATAAGCTAATTTCTTTATTTCATCAATCTCATGTTATTTTATTGGTCTAAAAACTGAAACTATAAGCGCTGAAAAGTTTAAACTCCTTGGGCCCACTTTTTTTATATACTTATGTTCAGTAATTACACTTGAAGCCTGCGCTACAAAACTGTATTAAGGTTAAGGAAAAGTCACAGCAGCCTGAGAGTTAATCAGCGTGGAAATAATTTGTACCATCCGTGGTGGGAATGACGTGACTGACGTTAGATATTACTGCACCACTGATTGGGACACTGAGTCACTTCATTATAAGGTCAATCATTCTCATATATATTTACAAGCCGCGATCCAGTGAGTGTGAACTCTTTTGACGTGTTGTTGTCAGTCGTGAGTACAAGTAGAGGAGTGTTACAGTCACTGCTTACCCACACTAATAACAAATATCACGGTCTACATTACTAAAAATCAATAAAAACTTCATAAAGGGGAAAGAAAATTTTGACTTAAGACTAAAAGTAAAATAAAAACCAAGATAATGATGATGTGTGTGTATATATGAAATACAAAAAAAAAAATGAAAATTGTAAGTCTGACGACACGAATTCTTGTATTTGGAAGCGTTATGTTCTCCTATAAGGACTATTAAAAATGCCAAAGGCATGATTTCCCGATTTCTAATGTTTTATCATATTGATGATGCAGAATTCTTATTAATCTGTCACTAAAATCATGAAAAAAAAAAAAAAAGTAAATGACTTGAAATTCTTAATTCCACCACAGCTCATTACAAGTCTGTGAGAAAAGACACCGAGGCACTTCAGAATATTATCTTATAATTTCAGAAGTGAACGGAAAGTCGCAGGTATAGTGAGCTTTGTTCCACGAGAGCCGATCGCTCAGCAAAAATAATGTACTTGTTTACATAAATGTCTATTAAAATTGCGTGAATTAATGAACACACCGAGGTCACAAATATGAGCCGATGTGTTTAATTATCCTCATCACCGTCCGTGTGGACGTTATATAGATGTTGATTATGTTGATGTGCATCGAGAAGCGTAAGACTAAACTATGCACCAAAACCCATCGACAGGTACCCAGCACGCCCCGGCAGCAGGTCACTGATGACGTCATTGCCTGTTGTGTTGGCACAGTGACGTTCTCTCAAGTGCAAGATAATTATTCAGATTCTTATGCGCAATCTCTATATTGATGATGCAGAAACCTTGTTAAACTATCACTGGAAACATGAGGACGCCATTGAAAACCCTAATAACTCTCATTAAAAGTATTAAAATTAGTCGAGATCTGACGCGCAGACGTTGAAGAAAAGAGTATCTGGTGTTCTGAGGGAGACAAGGAGATCAAATACAGGACGTCTTGAGACAAAGTAACCAGAGGACAGTGAAGGGAATACAGTGGCAGCTTTCCCTCTTCTGAAGCTTTCCGGTGCCTTGTCTGTGGCTGATCCTCGCAAGTCTTCTCTGCAAGGCTGCCCACTCTCAAACTTCTACCTCAAGTATTTCCTGTGCAGTCTTTGCATCCTATAATTGGCCTGGCTCATCGCTCTCAACATGAAGTAACAAAGGAAAACGGAATGAGAGGGAGAGAGAGAGAGAGAGAGAGAGAGAGAGAGAGAGAGAGAGAGAGAGTTTGGGAATTTATTTAAAACCATAAACAACAATCTGAGAGCCAAGATTCTCACCAGACTCATCCTCTTCCGCGTGCAGCCTCCTGACCTCCCATTCATCACTCAATGTCGCACCTACACGCACCACCACCACCACCACCACCACCACGGCCCCAACCCCACCAAGGTACCGTTGTTGCTGTGCTCAAGAAATAACCTTACCGCCAAACGGGAACTTTTTAATACGAGCGTTCCCGAACCATCAAGTCTCTCTTGATCTTTTTGTTTCGCCCAAAAGTTCAGAAACTTTTACGGACTTAAGAATATGCGAATGTTTTTTTTTTTTATTGTTAGTGTATTTCGAATGTGTATTTCTCCGGTAAGTTTATACATATAGTGAAGAAAATGTTGGTGAGCTTTGGTGGGTTTTTTGTCAGAAGGGAAATAGGATTGGAGATGCAGAAATAGTGGGACAAAGAGAGAAAGAGGTGGGGATGACTAGGAAAGATAGGGAGACGAAGACAAAGACGATGATGAAGGAGAGAGAGAGAGAGAGAGAGAGAGAGAGAGAGAGAGAGAGAGAGAGAGAGAGAGAGAGAGAGAGAGAGAGAGAGAGGTGAGGATGGAAGAGAAAATGAGAGAATGATGAAGAGAAAGAGTTAGGATGAAGGAGAAAGAGAGAGAAGGAAAGAGGTGAGAATAAAGGAGAAAGTGAGAGAATGAGGAAGAGAAAGAGACGGGATGAGAGAGAAAGGGAGGGAGAGGCAGCGAAAAAACAGAAATGAGTAGTGAGCTGTGGTAGCCTCGGATGAAGACACAGAATGGTTGGTCCTCCACTCTATGATATAATCCGGCAATACATATCGCTCCCCCTTACGTCTCAGATTTTGCTTCCCACTTAATCTATGGCACACTTTTCTGCCTGAGTTTAGGGCGGAAGTGTGTCTGGAACTGGAAGGTAGGAGGTACTTGGTGAATCTTGGATAGAAGGAGAGAGAGAGAAAGAGAGAGAGAGAGAGAGAGAGAGAGAGAGAGAGAGAGAGAGAGAGAGAGAGAGAGAGAGAGAGAGAGAGAGAGAGAGAGAGAGAGAGAGAGAGGGGGGGGGATGAAATAGTCTAATTTACTATACGCAGCATTTATATTACCAACTTAAGTGGTCATCCATTTTCAGTAATCCAGATGGGAACTGAAAGTGAGACGTTTGCTTTATGAAAACTCTGAAGTGAGGAGTCATTCTGTGCAATCAGCTTGCCTTCTTAGACTCGTTATCCTTTATGCAGCTTCTGTATAACGCAGTGTTGTGTTATAAAGGTGCGTGATTTGGGAACTGAACAAGAACTAATATAATTATGGTATGCATTCCAAAACTGAAATACTCGTACATGAAATCTAAAAGGCCTGTGCATCGTAATAACATCATTTCTGAACTCCTTCCGAGATTGTAATGATGACAGAAAAGAAAAAGTGTACGTTGCTTGAAAAATTCTGGTAAGCCTTGGAACTCCCAGTCTGTTTGTGTATTTCCGCCTTCCTATGACTTGAACTCTTTCTAGAGGGAGGTTCAAATTACTTATCCTCTGGTTTATAATTTTTTATCTTTCTTTTTTTTTTCTTTTTTTTTTTTTTATTCTCTGGGGACTTTCGCCTTAGCGGCCTTTTCTGTTTCCTAATTTTTGTTACCCTCTTGCATAAATAAAACAAGATAAAACATCGTGTGTTTATCTAAATTAGAGATTTATAAAGATTAAATATAAAGAAGAATAGTGCAGTCTTCTGATCATTTCAGTACATTATATTTTCCCCACCGAGTATTCCCTGAGATGTTTGAACGCAGCATCTTCCCACACAGAGGAAATGTAATGAAAAAGGTACTCTCAAGAAAACATCTTGTTCCTTTTGTATAAATATGAATAAAAATCAAACACACCAGTTGAGAGAGCGAGAGAGAGAGAGAGAGAGAGAGAGAGAGAGAGAGAGAGAGAGAGAGAGAGAGAGACCTTCATAATAGTAATCGTATCAAACAACACTCGATCCAGAAGTCATTGGCAGTTAATTCGCTGAACCATCTGAGTGTGTAAAGATTCAAGCAAATATTAAGCTAACAATCTTTTCTCAATGGACGATATCAGCGGAATAAACTAATAATTCTCAAACGTTCTATACATGCCAAAAAACTATAAAAAACTTCGCCATTGTTATCCTTGTTCCATGTAGTAGGAAACACACACACACACACACACACACACACACACACACACACACACACACACACACACACACACACACACACACACACACACACACACACAGCTTCTCAGGTTATTATATTTAAGGCATCTCTCATCCGCGTATTTTTCCACGGCCGCATTGTTCCTGGGCAGTCAGTGAGTTCCGCGCGCTATCTTCATTGACGGGAAGAGCAACGACATTTTGATGGGAGAGTGTGTGTGTGTGTGTGTGTGTGTGTGTGTGTGTGTGTGTGTGTGTGTGTGTGTGGTGTGGTTTGTTGGGGTGTGTTTTTATTTATCTCTTCGTATTTTTTTGTTCTTTTTTTGTAAAAAGACTGCTTGGTATGGTGATAAGGGAGACAATATTCTTGGAAGCTTCTATTTTTATGTACAGTATATGCAGAATGTTCAGAGATGTATACCTGCATATATCTTTGTTGATTTTTCTCCATGTTCTGTGATGAGGAGAATGATAACATTCTTCCCACTTAAGGGTTAATATATATGTATGTGATTATATTAGAGAAAACGTAAATAAGTTAGAACGTAAATGTTTTCTAAATAAGTGAATAAATGATATACAGGAAACAAAAAAGTCAGATACTTTGATAGTTGCAGTGTATGAGAAGAGAGACTTGCAATTATGACATTATATTATAGTCAACAATCATTATTATCATTATATTTTAATGAATAATTCATTGTGCACATCATGCAATGATTGTTCTTATTTTTGGGCATAATGTTTGGTAATTTTTACTTCATTCCTTGAAATTCTCTCTCTCTCTCTGTCTCTCTCTCTCTCTCTCTCTCTCTCTCTCTCTCTCTCTCTCTCTCTCTCTCTCTCTCTCTCTCTCTCTCTCTCTCTCTCTCTCTCTCTCTCTCTATGAAACTGACAAAAAATTTTCACCAATATATATATATATATATATATATATATATATATATATATATATATATATATATATATATATATATATATATATATATATATATATATATATATATATATATATATTGGTGAAGATTTTTTGTCAGTTTTTCTTTTACTGTGCCATTTTTCTTGGGAATTTCACTTGGTGTGATGATGTTCACACCAGGATACACAAGTTATCATACTTTTTTTTTTTACGTTTTGGTTACTATTTTCAATATGTATTTATTATTTTGACTTTTTTTTTTTAGTATTTTGAGCCTTTTTTGTGTTATGTTTCTTTGTCACTGATTGTTTGACTTTTCTTTTCATTGAGCCTGACTTTTTTTTTTGCATTTTTTTTTCTTACATTTTTTCTTTTTTCTTTCAGTGTTTTGACCTTTTTTGTTGGTTTAGTGTTTTCACTTTTTTGTTCTTTTAATGTTTAAACTTCGTTTTTTTTTCAGTCTTGAGTCGTTCTATCTTTTTAGCGTTTTATTTATTTTTTCTTTATTGTTTGAACTCCTTTCTTCTTTGGATGCTTTCAGATCTTTTTTTTTTCTTTTTTTTTTTGGTGTGTGTTTTGATTGTGTGTGTGTGTGTGTTTGTGATTATAATTTTTTTTTTTTTTAATGTTTTCACTCCGCGTTTTAGTCAGAACTACTTTTTAGTGTTTTAACTCCTTTGTTTTATCTTCTTTTTTGTATTTTGCCTCTCTATTTTTTTTCTATTTGATACCCTTTTTAAGTGTTTTGACGCCTGTTTGTTTTGACTTTTTTGTTAGTATTTTGAGTATTTTGTCTCCTTGTAGTATTTTTACTTATTTTCTCTCCTTTTATTAGTGTTTTGATTCCTTTTTTTGGTGTGTTTTTTTTTATTCCTTTTCTATTTTTTTTGAGTCCTGTTTTGTTTTGTAGTGTTTTCACATGTTTTTTTTTATTGCTTTTACTCTTTTTAGTGTTTTGATTATCCATCTTCTTTCCTGCTTATTTCTTTAAATATTTTTGAAAATCAGCTGACCTAACTTTTGTTTTCATTTTCCTGATTTTCGACATTATTGTTATGATGAGTTAATTTTGTTGCTGTTCTCATGAATTTTCTCCCTTTTTTTCATTGGTGGTACGGGCATTTTAAAATTCTAGCTTTGTGGAATCATGATTTGTCAACTCTTAAAGTCATTTTTGTTTTGTCGCTTGTCTATCAAGTTTTTTTTTAATTGTTGGTGTTGTAAAAGAAAATTCCTGACTTGTTTTCAAGGCCTACTGTTTTATTTCAAAATTTAATTTGTTTCAATTTAATGAAGCGTTATTATATATATATATATATATATATATATATATATATATATATATATATATATATATATATATATATATATATATATATATATATATATATATATATATATATATATATTAACAAGAACCCTTCCTATTTCCCATAAAGTCATGTATTTTCTCTTGTCTTTGTTTCTTGTATTTTTTTTTTCCCTTTTTCTTAACCTTACTTGTTTTTGTTATTTGCTGATAATGATTTTTTAAGATTTTTTGTCTCTTATATTTTTTATCTAATTTTATTTTCATACTTTACGCATGTTTATTTTCTTGAACCTTGTGTTTTCATACTGCTTTAAATGTTTTCCACCTCCCATTTCGGTTTTTCTTATATTGGTCTTCCTTTGGCTTGTCTTGTGGCTGTTCCAGCTTTTCTTACTCTTCTTTCTTTAGTGTTTTGATTTATGTATTTTTACTTTTTTTTGGCTACATTTGTAATTTTTAAGTATCTTGGCTTTTTTTTGTAATTTTCTAGTGCTTGTCTTGATTTTTTTTTTTTTTTTAGTGTTTGGCTCCTTTTTCTTTTAATATAAATACTTTTGACATTATTATTTTTTTTTAAGTTTGACTCAATTTTCTTAATTTTCACTTTTTTTCTTTTTTTATGTTTTCACTTGTAATTTTCTTTTCTTGTAATGTTGTTTTGACACCGGTTATTTATTTATTTATTTATTTATTTAGTGTTTGGCTTAATGTTATTTTACTGAGTGTTTTTTTTTTTTTTTTTTGCTTTCTTAATGTCGGTTATTTATTTATTTATTTATTTATTTAGTGTTTGGCTTAATGTTATTTTACTGAGTGTTTTTTTTTTTTTTTTTGCTTTCTTAATGTTCTGTCTCCATTTTTAAAAATTTGGTTTCATTTTTTTTTTTTTGTTACTCTATTATTTTTTTTTATTATTTTACATTTAAGTGTTACAGCTCCATGTTTTTTTTTATTATTATTTTAGTGTTTTCACTTATTTTCTTATTGTTTTGAACTATTTTTCATTGTTTTGACTCCATTTTTTTTTTTTCGTTATTTTGACTATATTTCCTTTTCATTATTTTAATTCAATTTCATATATATATTTTTTAGAGTTTTGATTTCATTTTTACTTTTTCAGTGTAGTGAATTCCTTTTTATTGAATGTTTTGACTTTTCCCTATTTTTTTAGTGTTCATTTTTCTTCGTTTATTTTATTTTTTTTAGTGGTTTGACTCCATTTTTCCTTTTTTTTTTGACATTTTCCATATTTTGTATTTTAGTGTTTTGAATGTTTTTTTTCAATGTTTTTTTTATTCTTTTTGAGTGTTCTTACTTCCTGTTTCTTTTACTGATTGAACTCCATTTTTTGTTTTATTGTTGTACTCCATTTTGTGTTTTCACATCATTTTTGTTTTTTGTGTTCTGAGTAATTTTTTTTTTTTTTTTTTAGTGTTTTGAATTTCTTTTTTTTTTAATGTTTTGCCTCAATTTTTTTTCTTTGTTTTACTTTTTAGTGTTTCAACTTTTAGTTTGTTTATTCCTGCCTGTTTTGACTTTTTTTTTTTTTTTTTTTTAGGAATTCTTTTTGTTTTAGTGCTTTCACTACTTTTCCAGTGTTTGACTCTTTTTTTCTAGTGTTTTCGGTTTTTGTACTTTATTTTCATTTTTTTTCCTTTTAGTGTTTTTTTTCTAGTCTTTTGACTCCATTTTTTTTGTATTTTGACTTTTTTGTTTAGTATTTTGAATATTTTTTTTCTGTTTTGACACCTTTTTTAGTGTATTGACTTTTTTTGTAATTTTTATTCATTTTTAGTGTTTGGCTATTTTTTTTTATTTGACTCCCTTTTAGTGTTTTGATTTTTTTTCTTTGCTAGTGTTTTGACTACAATTTTTTTTCTTTTTTTTAATGTTTTTACTGCATTTTTTAGTGTTTTGATTCCTTTTTAATGTTTTATTTTTTTTTCTTTTCTAGTGTTTTGACTCCATTTTTTTCTGCATTTTTTAGTGTTTTGAATCTTTTTAGTGTCTTTTTCTTTTTTTAGTGTTTTCACTCCATTTGTGTGTTTTTTTTTTTTTTTGTGTGTGTTTTGACAGATTTTTTTTCTTACATTTGTTTAGTTTTTTGTATTTTCACTCCATTTTTTTAGGGTTTTGTTTCCATTTTTTTTCTTTTTAGTGTTTTGACTCCATTTCTTTATTTTGCTGCTGTTTTCATTCCATTGTTTGTTCTTTTTAGTGTTTTAACTGTTTTTTTGTACTGTTTTGTTTCCATTTTTTTCTTTTTAATGGTTTGAATCCATTTTTTTTGGTGTTTTAATTCTTTTTTTGTGTGTGTTTTGAATCCTTTTGTTTTTCTTGTTCAGTATTTTTTACATTTTTTTTGTGTTATGACAGTTTTTTTTTTTCTTTTTTTAGTGTTTTACTCCATTTTTCTTTTTTTTAGTGTTTTAACAACATTTACTCTTGTGACTCCTTTGTAGTGTTTTTAGTTCTTTATTTTCTTTTTGTGTTTTTTTGTGTTTCAACTACTTTTCTAGTGTTTAGATTTCTTGTTTTAGAGTTTTCTTTTTTTTTTTAGTTGTTTTGACACTTTTTGTAGTATTTTTGTCTTCTTTTTAGTGTTTTGACATTTTTTCCCGTATTTTCACCACTTTTTAATGTTTTAATTGTTTTTTTTTTTTTTATTCTTGTTTGTGTTTTTTTGTCTATTTTGCCTATTTTTTTTTTTTTTTTTTTTTTTTCTATTTATTTTTTTTGAGTGCATTTTTAGTGCTTGAAGTCTTCTATTAATGTTTTCAGTAACTTGTTTTTATTGTCTGACTCCTTTTTTTTATGTGTTTTAACTCCAATTTTTACTGTTATGACTGTTTTTTTTAATGTTTTTACGTTTTTTCTGTTTTGTCTTGTTTAGTATTTTGATTTCCTTGTTTTACAATTGAATTTTTTTTTTTTCATTGTTTTGCCGCCATTTTTTCACTATTTTGAATGGTTGTTTTCCTGTGGAATCTGTTTTTTAGTGTTTTAACATCTTTTTTTTATGATTTTGTTCCTTCTTTTAGTAGTGTGACATATGCTTGATTTATGTTTTCGTTTTAGTGTTTTGGCATAAGTTTTAGTGCTTTCAGTATTTTTGACTGCCGATCCTTTTTTTTTTTTTAGTCTGTTTTCTTAAATCTTATTAAAATTAGCCAAAATTATTTTTTCTTATTATTCTCGTGATTTTGGTCGTTATTTCCAGGATGCCTTATTGTGTTGTTGCTGTTCTCATTATTTTTCTCCTTTTTTTGGGGCGATGAGGTAAGATCGGGAATTTCAAAATTCTAGCTTTGTGCAATCATTAATTTTCCACTATTGAAGTTCTTTTTCTTTTGTTCCTCCTTCTCCATCAAGTCGTTTTTTTTTTTTATTTCTTGAGAAATTCTTGATTTCTTTTTAAGGCCTATTTTTTTTCAAAATTTAATTTCTTTCCAATCAACAAAGCGTTATTCTTATTGTTTTTTTCTAGTATCTCTCTATTTTCCATCAAATCATATATTTTCTCTTGTTTATTGTCATTCTTTCTTTTCTTATCTTTATTTGTTTTCGATATTTCTTAATAATTATTTTTTTATATAATTTTTTACTCTTATCTTTTTTTTTTTTTACTTTTGTCTTTATAGTTTACACATGCTTATTCTCTTCAACCTTCTACATCCTCACTGCTTTCAAAGTTTTTCACTTCAAAATTCGTGACTCTCTTCTCGCCAAACCCTCTTTTTCTTATTTTGAACTTCTTTGAAGTTGTCTTTTGGGTGTTCCATTACATCCCATTCTTCCTGAAATCGCCTTTTCCCTGACTTTTTTTGTTTTTCGTCTTCTGCTAAGGTGCACTTCGTATTAATAGTTTTGTCATATCCGCCATTCTTGATTTTTTTATTAATTTGCGTAATTTGTTCCTTCTCCTCGATTTTCCTTTTGATTTTTTTTCCAGTATCCATTTCCTTTGTTTCGTGTTCATCGTGATCCAGTTTAATTTTCTTTGACTCTGCAGTTAGAAATTGATGAGTAATGTCTTCATTTACCTGGAATTTTCTTTTCATTGAAATAATTTTCTCTTTTTCTTTCGTAGGTGTTGCTGGAGTCTCGCCTTCGCACTCCGTGGACACTTTGAATTCATGGTGCTTTAGGTGTTCGTGGTCTTCGTCAGCCTTCGTGACCGTCCATGCTCGTAACGTCTTCTTGTGCTCCTTGTTGTAAGTTTTGCTGAGGTTCTCGTAGCATCGAATGGTCTTGATGAAACCTTTAGGTTTGTAGTGCCAGAGTCGACGTATTTCTTTCCGAAAGTCGATCTTTAACGGCCTGTTAGTCTGGGATTTGTTGTTGCTAAGATACATTACGAATTTATCCAGGATCGCGTGGTGGACTGGAGTCTCCCAGGGTTTTTGTTCGAAGGGGAAGGAAGTTGGATAGGATTCCTGGACATCCTGCTGATTTTTAAGTATGTAATTTCCTGCAGGATAATACTGTACATGCAGCTCACGGAATATTTTCTGTACAGTCAGCGGTTCTATCTTGGCTTCTCCCTCCGCAGCCTTTCGTTCCATCTCCTCCTCCTTCCTTATCCCCTCTTCACCTTCCTCTGAGGCTTCATCCATCCAGTCCAATCACTGTCCTGCTCATCGTCACTCCAGATGTCCCAGGTGAGTCCTGTGAGGGAGTCCTTGGTGGACTCCTTGTACTCCTGCGGCGACACCTCCAAGTAGCTTATTGCCTCATCTTCCAGCACCATGCTCCTCTGTGCCCACTCACTCTCCTGCGTCTGAATGTCATAAACTTTCAAAATTATGTCTTGAGCCGAACTCCGCGACAAGAACCTGTTCATTTTGGCCAGAACTGTCTTGGTGTGGCGTGCCTTTTCCTTGACCATGTTAATGTAATCACGCCAGAGCTTGAGTTGTTTGTTGTTATGTTGGGTGAGCAGTAGCAGCCTCTGGTGTTTAGGGAGGTGCATCAGACCTATGTCATCTTTGGGGCACAAGGGGAACATACTGTTAAGCTCGTGCTCCGATAAGCGTCTCTTAAGGTACTTGTGCTTCTGCTGCAGAAACTTGCGCGTCAAGCTCTGATAAGTTTCTTTCGCGACAGACAAGTACTTTTCCAACTTGTTTTTGCTCATGTTATTCAATTTTACTTTGACCTCCTCGCGGCGGGCCTGATTTCCCTTTTCCTTACAAAAGAACTTATATTCGTCGTCGATATCGTGAACGAGGCTCTCCACGTAGCCTTGAAGCTTCTCGCAGACAGGACCGTGGCAGGGAAAGGGCGTCTCCTGTCCTTGCATTGTAGCCACAGTCTGTAAAATCAGCAACACGGAAGTCATGTCTGAGTGACTTTGCGGCTCCCCTCCATTTCCCCGCTGTGCCTTTGCGAGGACGTGCTCATTCAGGTACTGGAGGCGGCGGATGGGGAGCTGGTCCAGGAACTTGACAATCTTGACTGCGAGTCGCCGTTTCTTACGGAGCATTTCTACCGTCGCCTGTGCTTGGAAGATTTCTTCACACGACACTTTGTGCTTCCGCGACAAACTGTAAAGAAGGGCCTCTTTCTCCGTCATGAGGAAGTCGTTAAGGTAGGCCTTCTGCCGCTTGAAAGACTGCCACGCTGCAGTGTCCTGTGTGCCCAGGCGCAGGCCTGGACACCGCTTGAGGCCCTTGGCACGCCGCCACACCTTTTTGAATATCGCGAAATTCCTTCGGCAAACTGTTTTCATGACGTAGCGGCGAATGTTTCTGCTGACATTCTTTTCCATAAACTGTTCAAGAATTTCTTCCTTCTCTTGAATGGAATGTGTTGAAAGATTGACCTTGGGGAACAAAGGAGCTCGGCAGCAGTGGAATTCTTGACTGTAAGTCTTGTCTTTGAGTGGGCAGTCATAGACCATTTCCTGCATCCACAGAGTGCGGCTCACATCCTGACTCCGCCTCCACGCCGCCTTCTCGTGCCCCTCCTCTTCGCTACCGTCACTGAATTCGCCGGCAAGTCTGTTAAGCAGCTTGAAGTCCACCTCCTTCTCTGTTGATGTCTGGCTTTTCTTTGTTATATTATCATCACTGGCACCACCGCACTCGCCGTCTTCAACCGAGCTGGACTCCTCGCCATCTGAGGGATACTCAGTGGGACTCAAGCGGGCCTCACTCTCAGCGTCACTGTCGTCCTCCTCATCCCAAGAAGCGTCATCCGTTTCACACTCATCATCCTCCACTTCAGAGAGGTGGCAGTGCATTCTCTCGTCGTCGGAGAACTCAAGGCTGGCGTGTGACTTGTCGTCAGGGATGTAATACTCGTCCTCGTCGTCTTCTTCGTTGCTTGAGTTACCGTCTTGTCCCTTCATCCCAGGCACGCTCCCTTCCACGAGGTCATTCTGGTGGGTGAGAGTTTGGGGGTGTTTGAGCACGTGCTCCACCGTCACCTTTCCGTTGTAAATCGCTTCCATGGTGTTCAGCAGAGTCTCTGGGGCCTGTGCGTGAAGCGTGACAGCGCTACTCACAAACTTCTTCGCCATCTTTATCTCTTCAATTGCTGTCTTACATTTTTGGATTTCGTCTTCATTATTTGACCGGTTCTCTTCGTTTTCCTGAACTTCGTCACATTGTTCGTCTTTTGTTTCATTAACGCTTCCTTCTTCCATCTGGTCGTCATCGCCTCGACCTTCCTCGTCATCCTCATCATCACTCCAGTTTTCAAACTCGTCCTTCTCCGCTGCTTTGTGTAAATAGACTTTCTTATCCATGCCCCGCTTGATGTAGCGATGCACGATGCCCTGCATGGCGTAGTGCATCTTGCGCATGACGGCCTCCTGTTTCTCTTGGCTCTTGCCCTTCATTCTAAAGTACATGCGTCTCAGGAAGGCCTTGACGATGTATGTCACATGTTGCACCACCATTTTGTTGGGGAAGGTCAGCTGTGCCAGGATATCATCGTGTGACTTTTGCAAGTGATTAAGGCGCGTGAGGGCGGCGAGAAATTTCTTGGGGCAGGTGTTGTCTAGTGAAGTGTATTCGCTACTATCCAATTTAAAGTTACCGACAGGAGGGTTGGGTTTGTCCTGGAGTTCGTTTTTCATCTCCTCTGGCGTGGCCTCAACACCGGCCATGACGGCGCCCCAGGCCTGCTCATCAAAGAAGCAATGTTTGTCCAGCCACTCCGTTACCCAGTCAATCTTAGAAATTTCAATGTGTTCCTCATCCTCGTTCTCAGAGTCACATGTCTGAGGTGCGCTGTATTTGAAGGACTGATTTTGTTCCGGCCCCTTCAAGGACTCAGTGTTCCGTCCCTCTGTCACTACTTTCTGTAGGGCAGCCAGATAACAGCAAATGTTAAGAAAGAGTAAGACATGTATTCATATAAACTTACATGTGGTGATGAACCATCTATCTCAATATGTCACTGAGTTTGTCTGTTAGTCTATCAGTCAGTCAGCTGTCCAGTCAGTCACTCTGTCAATCTATTCCTTCATTAACTTATTCGTATATTCATTCACTGAGACAGCGAATCAATTACTTTATCTATTGGTTTTCTTTCTATCCGTTTGTGTATCTGTCTATCTATGTATCTGTTTTTTTTTATCTATCTATATATCTATCTCTATCTATTTATTTTTCTATTAATCAATCAATATATCAATCTATCTATTTCTCTACGTATTTGTCTGTGTATCTATCTGTCAGTATCTTCTTACATTCTTATTCTATCTTAATCTTATCTATCTATCTATCTATCTATCTATCTATCTATCTATCTATCTATCTATCTATCTATCTATATCTATATATATATATATATATATATATATATATATATATATATATATATATATATATATATATATATATATATATATATATATATATATATATATATATATATATATATATAATATTTATTTATCTATCTATCTATCTATCTATTTATCTATTAATCAATCAACAAATTAATCTATGTTTATCTACTTATCTATCTAATTATCTCCCGGTCTATCAATCTACCTATCTATTTATCTGTCTATCTATCTATCCATCTACCAATCACTTAACTCATCAATCTGGGTGTATCTTTCTATTTATCTATATGTTCATCTATCAGTCAACCTATACATTTGTCAGTCTATCTATCAAGCAATCCAACAATCACGCAGTGTATGCATCTCAACACTCTCTCACTCAAGAAGAAACCTGCAAGACGGTCATCTGAGGCAACACAGTCTGTGGTGTATACTCGTACTTACTCGTGCCTGTGTTTTCTTGCCACTCAGGCGAGGCAGTGCGGCCAGACGCCTCTCTTTGGCTCGCGCGGCTCTTACTTCCTTCACGGATTCTGCTCTCTTGTACTCCATGTCTGTGTATTCCTCAGGACAAATCTCGGTGCTGTTCTCACACATCAGTGGAGTGTTTCTCTTGAAATCCTTGTGCCCAATGGATCCCTGGGGGTGGGTTAACCTGAAGGCTGGAGTTTTTGCCAGTAGGAATTATCAACTTTGTATTTGGGATCGTCTGTCGCAGCCGAAAATCAGCTTGGAGTTAGGTGGCAAGCAGAATCAGGGAGACGGTTGCTGATTGGTGCTAGCGCCCGAGGCCCCAGGAAAACGTCCGCTGATTGGTGAAGTGCTTGAACTGGACTGAGTTATTGTGCTTTTGGTTCTTCTTCTTCCTCTTCTTCTTATATATATATATATATATATATATATATATATATATATATATATATATATATATATATATATATATATATATATATATATATATATATATATATATATACTCGTATATATATATATATATATATATATATATATATATATATATATATATATATATATATATATATATATATATATATATATATATATATATATATATATATGTATTATATATATACTCGTATATATATATATATATATATATATATATATATATATATATATATATATATATATATATATATATATATATATATATATATATATATATATATATATATATATATATGTAATTATATTAGAGAAAATGAAAATAAGTTAGAACGTAAATAAGTTTTTAGGTTTTGGAAGTTAAGTAGTCAAAGGATTTCTTATAGTCAGAGGAGTTAGATGAGAGGTATACAGCACAGATAAATTTAGTATGAGAGTGACTCTAGTCATAGCCAGATGATGGAAAACTCGGAAGATTCAAGAGCGTGGGCACGAGAGCAGGTTAAGTCATTGCGCACATAAACGCAGCATCCAGGTTTGGATCGAAAATGAGGTTAAAGAAAGTAGGAGGGAACAGAAAAGGGGCTACTGTCAGTTGCCTCAGACACCTGAGTTTCAGTGAGGAAAAGAAGATGAGGTTTAGAAGAGGAGAGGTGGTGTTCTACAGATTGAAAATTAGATCTTAGACCGCTAATGTTGCAGAAGTTAATGAAGAAAAAGTTGAGGGGGCTGTCAAGACACTTAGGGTCGTCGACAGAAAGGCAGTTCGACCTGGGGACATTTATGGTCCCCTTTTCAGATGGGGACTCCGAGGCTGGTGTAGGAGTCGCCATGATAATTTTGAAATTTTTGAGTGAAGGGACTTTTCCTGCCTTGAAACAGAGGAAGAGAGAATAAGAGGCTAATTTTGTCCTCTTTAGGCTACATTATACAAGTGACTGCAGTACAAACGCATCTAAGTAATATATAGACAGAACCATCCAGCACTCAGTGGCCCCATCGCGCTGGTCAGTAGAGGACCCGTGGCCACCAGACGCAGCGGAACCTTTCTGGGTCGTAACGTGATGACCCGGGGGACGTAAATAGGTGAGTATCCGGTGTGAGTGTCAGAATAATCCAATACTTGCTTAAAGGTCAGGGAAACTGAGCACACCAGACACGCTCCACAGGACACAAACTCTCGTCCTTCACCTCCATTCATTTCAGCCAGACGACGCGAGGAGGAGTGTGGGAGACTGGAACGAAGCGACTGGAAAGTTATGAAGGATGAGTATGAAGATTCTTTGTCTTTTTATTTATTCATTTATTTAGTTATATATTTATTTATTTATTTATTCATTCATTTACTTTATTTATTTATTTATTTATTTTATATATATATATATATATATATATATATATATATATATATATATATATATATATATATATATATATATATATATATATATATATATATCTATTTTTTTTTTTTTTTTTTTTTTTTTTTTTTTTTCTGGTGTGGGTTCCTGTCTCTAAGGTCTTGGGTCTGCTTGTCTTCATCCTGAGATTTACACTATAATCTTTCAAGCAATACTCACATAAATGGGCACTGAATATTTAGTAAAACTTCCCAAAGATTTACACTATCATTGTTCAAACAATTGTTACGATCTCTACTTACTTACGATCGTACGATCCCGGTTATCTTTCCAAGAAAGTGGACGTTACACTGATCCCGGAAAGTTTTAAAGGTCTGGATTTTTAAAGGCTTCGAGTGCCTACCAGACCTATCCGAAATCGCCAGAATTATCTCTTACTCCACCTTTACCTTGACTCAGCACACCTGGAATTACCTCTAATACCAGATCAATGTTGAGGGAGTAGAAAACACGATTATTCTATGTTACAAGCACATATATTAATACTAATGATAATTCACAAACAACATGAGGTAGTACACGTTATTACATGACGTTCTCGTCACTTCACACAACACCAGAACCCGTTTACACCTCCGCCAGTCACTGAAATATTTCCCTCAGCCGCAGGAATTTACTCAGACGCCATTACCGCGTCCCCAGACAATAATTCCCGTATTTCACCTCCTCAAGCCTCACAGGAGATCGCCATCATCACCAAAGATTACCCATAACACCATAACACCATCCCCAAAATCACCAGTACACCACAACACCAGCTTCCAAGGTCAACACCACGGCTTCCATTCACAAAATTGATGCCAGTTTGACCTATGACCCCCTTAAACAGCGTCACCGAACCGAATTTCAGCGGACAAGAGCTCTTGGTACCACAAAAGACTCACTAACCTGATCCTGGATATCAAGGTTATACCGCTACATTACTAATACCTCCACACACTCAGTCCATCACCAATCCATCCCTAAATTCCTCTTGAGAGACGCCTCCCTTCCATTCTACCTCACGACCCAAGGCGCTCTGCCTTCCCCTCCGTGGAATGTGTTGTTGCCCACTCAAGCTCCCCTCGTTTCAACATATTTTCACCTCAATTATACTTCCTCCCTTATACATACAAAGATATAGAGAACTTAAATTATGAAGGGAATAATACTACGTGATATAAAATGAGTAAATAAGCCTTACACTAACTTATAACCAAAAATAAGGACAATGTCCGAAAGGCAGGTAAACGGAACACGGAGGACACTAAGAAAACGTGTTCCTTTTCAAGGTAAACTCGGCCAATAACATAACACAATGCTCACCAGAATGGGGACAACGTTTAGTCAAGCTTCCCAAGTGTAGGTAGTTTGATGTTTACTCAGTAAAACCACCGCGGGTTACTGAAATAAAATGGTTCTCTCTCAAGGGAGCAATGATGATTAATTTTGGCTTTTTTTTTTTTTTTTAATGGTAATGCATGACGTTAGCTACAGCATCACCATTATGCACACACTCTTCAAGACCCCCATTATTGTCCTCTCTGTGTGAAATGCGTAGGGAAAGTACTTACAGAACACCAAATCCGAACTGTGGCCTCGGTATTTCGTGTTACTGGCCAGTGTTCAGTTATATGATGCTGCAAAGGGTCTTCGGGCCCTCCAGGCTCAGTTCACTAACCTTGTTCTGTACTCTCGCTCTTCCTTCTTACAAGCAGAAACTGAATCCATTGCAATATGAAAAGGTTATAAAAAATTGCCTGATTATGAAAAAATGCAGTTGTAGTGTAGAATGTTACTAATATTGTACCGAAATGCATTATTCATACATATTTTCAAACTTTTAAAGCATTCTTTACATTTTACCGTGTTCTTTTATATTTGACAGTGCCGCCGAAGTCCCGAGTGGCTTCGAGACAAGGAAGAGAAGCTACGCGACTCACTTCAGTCATCCAGTCAGTGGTCAGTGGCGTCAGCTTCGTTGTGGTGTACGTGTGAGTCTTCTGTGTTTTCTTGGACGCTTATTTGGGCTTTAGGTGAACCAAGACTACCAAAGCTTGTCCTCTGTGGTCAGCAGGTATGTTAACTTGGTAATAAGTGTATTTGGACATGTACTGCTCGTGAAACTGGTGTGTCGTTCCTCGCTAGGCTAGTAGGAAGCAAGCGGTTGAGGAATCACAGTTGCCAGATGATTAATAACTAACATTTTCTTAATTTTGCATAGTTATCATTTTTTTTTTTTTTTTGTATTTCACATGTTTATCTAGGACGTAAGTGTTTCTAGTGCCATGAATCTAAAGGAATGGTGCTTGAAATGGGAGGTTGTAAGGCTGAGGGACACGAAAATAGGCTTGAGTGTTGGCGGGAGTGCGCGGTGCGCCTACTGTCTAGGCGTCTCTGCTCCCTCACCACGCATCCCGCCGCTGTCACAACATTCCCCGGTATATTACACTTGTTTCTTGAATGTTTACCGTAAAGTCTGCAATCAGGAATCATCGCAAACATTAACCATTGTTGTCTTTCTGATCACCAGCACATCCTCTGCCGTTCCACCTTCTACCACTCCAATATTATCTTCCACATCCTTGTCGCTGTTTGTTCCTCCATCACTTTCATAACCATCATCAACTGCCTTTCCCTCATCACCTCATCCTTCACCTCCACCACATCAACTCACTCCGCTTCATCATCAACTCATCTATACGAGGAATCATGTGAGGAGTCAAAAGTGAGAGAGCTGAGGTGAATCAACACTCGTTACTAGAATCACTGTTCATCTCATTAAATTGAGAGTGAATTACCTTGTTGCCATGGGTTTATCTTTACCCCCACCAGCCCCACCCCAACCTAGCCTGCCCCCAGCCTTACCTCCCCTAGTCTCACCTCCCCAGCGCCATCTTTCCAACTTCCTGTTCCTAGCTTCGCCTCCCCAGCCTCACCTTCCCAGCCTTCCCTAGCCTCACCACCTCAGTCTAACCTCCACAACCCTGTCTTTCTAGCCTCAGCTTTAGCAGTAACGACCCCCGCACGCCCCGTAATTGCACAAGTCATTACCGTGTGTGTGTGTATGTGTGAGTGTGTGTGTGTGTGTCCACGAGGCGGCCAGGAAGCAGCATTAGTATTGGCCTTTAGGTATTTACATTGACTTATTTTAAAGTGAATATCAGGCATCTCAGTTATACTTGGGGTGGGATTAGGTTAGCGGATGTTAGCTGGTTGTCTGTCTGTCTGTTTGTCTATCTGTTGATTTGTCTTTGTGCCGATACATCAATGTCATTTTTTTTCTATTTACCTCAGTTTTGTTTTGTCTGTCTATCTATGTGTCTTTCTTTCTCTGCATCAGTCTATCTATCTATCTATCTATCTATCTATCTATCTATCTATCATTCTATCTATCTATCTGCATCTGTTTGTCTAATTTCATCCATCTATTCATATATCTGTCTTATCTACCTATGTAACTTCTCATTTCTCTCTCTCTCTCTCTCTCTCTCTCTCTCTCTCTCTCTCTCTCTCTCTCTCTCTCTCTCTCTCTCTCTCTCTCTCTGGTAGGCTCTGTGGTATGTGGTTTGTGTGGCAGTCTGAAGGTTCACGTTCGATCGTGGAAACCTCCTTTTTTCGTCACCTTCACCTGGATGTTGCGGCGTCATGACTCAGTTAGAATCATTGATGCAGTGAGGCGCTGGTCACTGCACCGCGGGGGCGCTTCGATGATGAATACTATCGTGGGGGAACATTAGTAACTTCCAATAAAGTGTCCACCTAGTGTTAAGAAAGTGAGAGGAAGAAATGTTTGCCAACGCCCTTCATGAGGAGACGAAACGAACTGGAATAGACCAGAGAACCTCATGAAAATAAAGCCTTTTGCTTCACATTCGGTTTAAATTGTTGGACTTGCCTATGGACTCCCACACTCTGGCGTCTTGAGTGAGTTTTTTTTTTTTATTGCATGAATACAAAAATAAAGTGAACCTCTTCCCTCTCACTCACAGTCTTCAAGGAACATTGTAGTTTTTGTTGTCCTTGGCACGAGCTCTTAAATGATAATACTAATAAAAAAAGAACAATAAAAAAAATATGTAATCCAGTAAAGATTTCCCTCCCACTTACAGTCCTCGTTTTCTAAGCTCTCCACGGCAGGACTCCACGCAGGTCGCAGGAAACTGAGGGCAGAGTCTTCTTTTTCTATAGCCTTTGTTCTACTGTTAATATTCATTCTGCTTCGTGGGTTGGGAAGTGTTAAGTTGATATTTTCTTGTGTCTTAATTCTACACAATTATAAAACATTTCTTTCTGGAAAGAGGAAATACGAGTCAATTCTTTACCTTCAGTTTTTGTTCCATTAATACGAATCCCTGTGCTATGTAAATATAGTAATGTTTAATAGATATTTATTTTCACTTTTTATATTGTTCAGCACATAATCTTAGCCACGTTCCTTAACAGTGAGGAGGGATGAATAGTCTGTATCCCTAACCTTTGTTGTACTGATACCATTCCTTCTGCCGTAACTTTAGTGCTTTCCACGAAATATTTTTTCTCACTTTGAAAGTTCTTTACGACATAAATCTCAAACATGTTCCTGGAAAGTGAGATGATTTTTCTCTGTCCTTTGTTCTACTCCTACGATTCCTCCTGTTTCCTAGGTTCGATAATCACAAACTGACATTTTCTCGTTTTTGTAATTCTTCAAGGGAGAAATTTCAAACACGTTCTTCAGAGTGGGAAGGCCTGTGTCTTCTTTACCTTTAAACTTTGTTCTGGTGATATGATTTGTTCTGCGATGTAACGTTAATAGTCTTCAGTACATATTTTTTTTTACTTTGGCTTATTAATACGATTCCATCTGGTATGTGTGTCTTAAGCTGATATTTTCTTGTGTTCTGAGTTTTTAGAGGAGGTTTTAATTACGTTCATAAAAGTGAGGAAAGGAGCCTTCATAATCTTTACCCTTTTTTCTACTAATGTGATTCCTTCTCCTACGTCCTCTAGGAAGTCTTAAGTTCAGTTTTTTCGTTTTATATATATATATATATATATATATATATATATATATATATATATATATATATATATATATATATATATATATATATATATATTGTATTTATTTATTTATTTATTTATTTATCTCTTTTTTTTTCGATGGAATTTGAGGCATGGTTCATAAAAGTGAGGGAGAGGAGTTCTCTTTACCTGAAGCTTTTGTTTTTGTAATACGATTCCTTGTGGTGTGTAACTTAAGTATTGTTTTTGTAAGGTCTTGAAGACAGAATTTCACCACGTGCCTGGAGTGTGAGGCGGGAAGAGTCAGTTCTTTATCGTTGGCCTTTTGGTCTTTTTATTTCATCACGACAGAATCTCAACCACTTCCTTGAAAAGTGACGACCAACGAGTACATGACTTATTTGTGGGTTTTGTTATACTAATGTGATTCCTTTTGTTATGTAAATTACTGAGTTTAAGTGATGTATTCTCCTTTTCTTAATTCTTCATGACTATTTCAAACCACGTTCCAGAAAACTAAGGGAGTATTAGAATTCCTTATCTGTGCCTTGTAATGTGGCAGTGCAGATCCTTCTCTGATGTAGATTTTAAGTTTTTTTTTTTTCAGAATTGTTCTGGGCAGATTTTAAACCATGTTCATTATGAAAAGTTTTATTAGTCTTTAAGGAAATATTTCATTTTTCTCTCGCCAAACTTTTGAGGACAATAATCTGAGCCACGTTCAAGGTGAAGGCTTCGTTTCATGGAATAGAAAGGGATGTGTTTTGTTAATGTGTAGCGGCAGATTCATCCCAGAGCGTGTCTTTATAAGCTAGGGAGTCTTAGGCAAACATTTTCTCTTCTACTTCAGTTCCTCTGGATAGAAATCTGAGCCACATTCCTGGCAAAGTGAGAAGAAGTTTGTGTTTTCTTTATTTATAGCGTTAGTTTTATTTCCAGGGCTCATTTTTTGGCACGTAAGTATATGTTTTATTTTTATTTATTACTTTTTTAATGAGGGAGGTGGACGTGACCAGAGTTTGAACTGAGCAGATTGAAAAGACTAGCGTTAACTGACTGAACCACAAGGCACTTGTTTTGTGCGTGTAAGCAAGCTACTCTTAAGTACATATTTTGTTTTATACATTTACCACGACGGAAATTTCTCAAGTATGGCAAAAAGAGGCTCCTTTCCTTCCAACAGATTTATTAGAGTCGTGTTTGTTACTTCCAGCATTGCATTTTAAGTTAGATGGTCGTAACAATAAACTCCACATGCAAGCCTTAAAGAATAACATTTCCTTCCACAAGTCACTGTAATTAAGTTCCTCATCTGCAACATCAATTCCATCCCAGCGATTTCTTTTGGTGTGTAGGTTTAGGTAGAACAACACTGGGTCTACTCTACAAGCTGCTCATGTTTGTCTGTCTGTCCACGCGTCGCCTAGAACTCGTGTACTGAAAGCCTGCATGGAAATCTGCGGCCGGAAGGGAATTATATCTTGGAACGAGTGAGGAGAGCGGCAGGCAGAGTTTGGCAACCCCTCGCGAAGTCCTGGTGTATGTAATCCTGCGTGTAAGGTTTCTTCGAGCTGCAGGGCTGGGAGGTGGTCCTCCCCTGTCGTGCAATTCAGGTATTGCCCGAGCCTTTTGAGTGACGCAGTTTCTGAGTCTTTGTGAAATGTGTTGGTGTGAAGTGTGGGTTTGAGAGGCACCACTGGCAGGCCACGAAGAACAGTGTGGCAAGAGAACTTCAGCCTTTTTACTGTTTATTTTATCAATGGTCAGTGAAATTCGGTACTGTTCGGAACGGAACGGAAAGAAAAGAGTGGGGGAAGTAAAGAAGAACAATATAGAGAGAGGGAAATATAGGTGAATACGGGATGAAAGATTGGGATGAAACACAGCTGGTACTGTTCGAACCCCTTGACTTACGTGGCTTTTCATCAGTCTTTGTAGAATGGTATAAAGTGTGGCTGTCAAAGACACTACTGGCAGCGTAAAGGATGACAGGACACTTCACACCTTTTGTGCTTGTTTCATTGTTGGTCACTAAAATGTGTGTGTGTGTGTGTGTGTGTGTGTGTGTGTGTGTGTGTGTGTGTGTGTGTGTGTGTTTTATTCATTCAGCACTAGGAAGCAGACAAGTATTAAAACAGTTTTTTCTATTTACCAGTGATAAAAGAGATAGAAAACACACACACACACACACACACACACACACACACACACACACACACACACACACACACACACACACACACACACACACACACACACACACACACTTAAGGTAGAGTTGGTGTTAATCCATTAACTGAGGATTACATAGGCGGGGCACGAGGCAGTTTGATATAATGGGTGTGGCACATAAACAGCTGCGGTGCTCCTTGGTGTATGCAATTTTATTACATTTGCTTGGTGTCACCACAGTTACGTAGTTAATAGCTTGCTGCTTCTTTTTCCGACATGGTCTGTATTTCCTGCTGCCTGTGACTGGAGCTGTCTCCACACACAAGTGTCCTCAGTAAAAACTATATTGTCTTTCTTTCGGATCCGCCTTTTTTTTTTTTCTTTTGCGGGGAAGGATGACTTTATGAACCATTATCTTGCCCTCATTCCTTCACTACTCATCCAAATTCATATATATGTATATATATATATATATATATATATATATATATATATATACTCGTATATATATATATATATATATATATATATATATATATATATATATATATATATATATATATATATATATATATATATATATATATATATATATATATATATATATATATATATATATATATATATATATATCTTTACCTCGGAAGGGAGTCTCATCTGGGGAAGGGAACACAAATGTCCCCAGGTTGGACTGCTCTTCAGATATCGACCCTAAGTGTCTTGACACCCCCCACAACTTTTTTTTCTTCATAAACTTCTGCAACATTCGCGGTCATAGATCTAATTTTCATTCTGTAGAACACCACCTCTCTTCTAAACCTCATCTTCTTTTCGTCAGTGAAACACCGGTGTCTGAGGCAACAAACATTTTCAAATTATTTCCAGAACTAAAGTGTAAACTGAGTTATGGTTATATTTCTGCGTCACATGTGCAGAGAGAGAGAGAGAGAGAGAGAGAGAGAGAGAGAGAGAGAGAGAGAGAGAGAGAGAGAGCTGTATTTTCTAATATTTTCTATGGTTTCTTCAGTCATTCATGTGATGAAAAGTGAAAACACCACCAGGACCACCACCACCACCACCACGAACAACAATGATAACACTTCGTTCCATTAATGATGATAGTGTCGATGATAATAATAATAATAATAATGATGATGATAATAATAATAATAATAATAATAATAATAATAATAATAATAAAAGACGATCATAATCAACTCAGCATGTCGCCATAGTTTTGTTGAGAGAGAGAGAGAGAGAGAGAGAGAGAGAGAGAGAGAGAGAGAGAGAGACTTTTTGCGTATCTGGATTAATTTAAAATTCTTGAGGGAGTTTTTAGAAGTCACTATTAAATCTTGCCTGAGGCGATATGGAAAAAGGGAGAGGGGAGGAAGGGGGAGAAGGTAGAGAAGGGAGAGGGAGGATGGGAAGGGGGAGAGGGGGGAGAGAGGGAGGGAAGGGAGGATGGAAAGGGTTGAAGAAAAGAAAGTTTAAGGAAGAGATGAGTGTTGTATTTTCATGTTGTTTATTTATTTATTTATTTATTGTTATAGGTGAGAGTTGGGATTGTGGAGGAGAATTTTTGTTTGTTTGTTTGTTTGTTCCTTCTTGTTTGACCTGCCTTTCGTTCCTCGTTTCTTTGTTTTATATTGTTTGTATTTACTGGTGTTGTTCTTGTCTTCCTGTTACTCCTTTTTTGTGTTCTTTTCTCCTTCACCTCCTCTCCCCGCCCTTTTCTTTTTTCTTCTCTTTCTTTTCATTTTCTTCTTCCTCCTCCACCACCACCACCACAACTACTTTTTTTTCTTCTTCCTCCTCTTTATTTTCCTTCACCACCACCACCACCACCACCACCAGTTCCCTCCACATTTATCACATAGTCAGTCTCTCCTCACTCGGTCCCTAGTATACAGCGGCACTCATTCCTCACCTAGTGGCGGCAGTTAGGGTGCACGTCACTCCAGGGTGTTACAGGAGACTCATTACAGGACAATGAACACGTTGCAGAGGCTCGGGTGTTGTCAATATTTACCTGGATATAAACACCTTCATTATTCTCCACTCGGGTCCTCTGTGTTTTTTTTTCCTGACAGGTTCAAGATTGACTTAAAGAGACAAGAAGAGACTGGTTCATAAAGAGAGTGGTAGATGAATGGAAGAGAGTAAGGAATCAGGTCATTAGTGCAGAGTTATTTGGGATTTTTAAAAGATTGGACAAATTTATGAATGATTAGTGGAAATTGATGTGTTTTGTAAAGACTGCCACGTGTAGGCCTGATGGCTTCTTGCAGCTTCCCTTGTTTCCTTTGTAATGTTCTTATAGCCTCGTGTTCTTGAGCTTTTTCTGTCTCTCCAGGGCTATTTTCAGAGGCTACAGAGATGCTTACTGAAGTTGTCACGCGTGTTTCTCCCACTGGTTATGTAGAATCCTTGATCACCTGCTGCTACAATAATGATCATTGTGTAGGGAGGGGGTAGCTGGTTTACTGAGGGGGGGGGTGCCTCTCCCCTTGACCTTCCTCTCTCACGCTTCGCTGCCTTACTTGGGGCGAACACGACCCGGAAAGACATAAACCGATAAAGGAAGAAGAGGAGGAGGAGAAGAAGGAAGAGAGGGAGGAGGAGGAGGAGGAGGGGGAGGAGGAGTACTTGGCGAAATAAAAGAAAGATAACAACAGCGGAGACAAGTGGGAGTGAAAATTTGAAGAGGAAAATCGGGAAATGAAGAGAAAGTTGTTAGTGATAAGGATGAAGGTTACGAGACTCTGGAAGAAGAAAGAAAATGAAGAGGTGAGCCAGAGGGATGAATAGGAGAACATGAAAATGAAGAGAAAGGATCAGATGAAGAGGAGAAGGAAAAGGAGAAAGAGGAGGAGAAGAATTAAGAATAGAAGTTCGAAGAGAAGGAAGAAGAGGAGGAAGAGGAAAATGACAATGAAGGAAGAGACGAAGGGACGAGGAGGACAAGAAACAGAAAGAGAAGAAAAGAGAGAGAGAAAAAAAAAGTAAGACGGAGTAAGGGAACATGAAAAACAGAGGAACATGAAAAAAGAAAAAAAGAAAAAAAAGAATAACATCAACAGTATCACAAGGTCATTACCTTCACACGGTGTTCACCTGACTGACTCCATGAAATTCGTGCACAACTTTGCTTTTCGCTGACCAGTGCTCACCTCAGCCTCTGCTTGCCTGATTGCCTGCTTGAGGGAACGTGAATGCCCTGAAATTAGTGATTAGCGGACGGCGAGGGGCGGAGAGGGAGGCTGGCTGGCGGTGGGAAGGAGGGAGTAGATAGGTGGAATGATGGATGGACTAGAATGGTGGATGGGATGGTTGATAGTGGATGGCTTGGATGGTTGGTGGAAGGATGGAAGGATAGAAAATTGGGATGGACCAGGATGACTGATGGAAGGATGGAAGGACTTGGATGGTTCACAGTGGATGGTCAGGATGGAAAGTGTTGATTATATCAGTTTTTCTTCGTACTGTGAACTTCAGAGGGAAAAATTTTGAAAAAAATGCCTTGAGGGGAATGTGTCCAGAGGGGAGAATGTTTAAAGGGGAAAATTATTAAAGGGAAAAATGAATAGAGGGGAAAATGTGTACAAAAGGAAAATATCAAGAGGGAAACACCACTACATAGGAAAATTACTTGAGGGAATCATGTCTACAAAGGAAAATATCTAAAGAAGAAAATGACTAGAGAGGAAAATAATTACTAAAAGGAAAATGACCACAGGGAAAATTACCAGAAAGAAAAAAATAAAAGGAAAACTGTTCAGTGAGGGAAATGTGTGCTCGAGAAAATAACGAGAGAAAAAATGACGATAAAAGAAAAATGGCGAGGGGAAATTTAAATAGAAAAATTACTCCTTTTTTTTTCGATATGGTTCCTGTGACCTCGTTGTAGTGTGAAAATACTCATACATACAAGGCAGGGAGCGTTGTAATTATATCTAGACTCTTGACCTCAGCTGAAAGTCTTAACAAGGTCCTCACACCCTCTTCTCTCTCCCTCCTTCCCTCCCTCCCTCCTATTTACCTTCTTTCTTCCTCCTGCTCTTTCTTCCTGTTCTTCCATATTTTCTTGTCTAACACTTCCTGGTTTCCTCATTTTCTTATCCTCTCCTCATTCTTCTCCTCCTCATCTTTCTCTTCCTCTTTCTTCCTCTTACTGGTTGCTTTTCTTTCACGCGTTCTGCTTTCCTAACTTCTTCCTGCTGTCTCTTTACTCCTTTCCTACTCATTCCTCCTACTCTTCTTATTCCCATCTATTTTCTTCTCTTTCTTCATTTTCCAGTCTTTCTTCTCTTCCTCCCTTATCCTATCAACTGCCTTTCCTCCTCTTCCTTCTCACATCTTTTACTCTAATTCTTTTCCTTCTACTCTTCAAATGTTCCTTTCCTCGTGTTTCCTTACGTCTCTACTAGTCATAATCTTCATCAGTAATCTTCCTACACCTTCCCTTTTCTCTACTGCCTTTGTATCACTCAGTCCCACAGTGAGATGGATGAAAATGGTGAAAGGTAATGGAAATTTTGATCCTACGCTATTCATGGGGCTACAGAGGGAGGCGCAGCAAATGAAAGTGAGAGAGAGTTCGCCAATACCGTAGATTTTCACCCTTGTTAGCTGGCAGGGGAGAGAGGTCGTGAAGCAGCGCTCATGGCCTTGTTAGAGTCAACGAGTGAGTGAGTCAGCGAGTGAGCGAGTCAGCGAGTGAACTTGAAGAACGATATGGAGAGAGAGAGAGAGAGAGAGAGAGAGAGAGAGAGAGAGAGAGAGAGAGAGAGAGAGAGAGAGAGAGGAGAGAGAGAGAGAGAGAGAGATTATGTAACAGTAAGAA
>NW_026973755.1:292500-302500 GCF_035594125.1 Scylla paramamosain
TTGGTTAGGGTTTGGTGAGTGCAGTCAGGAACCTACCAGCCATCCATCACTCACGGGACACTGGCACTGTGGATGGATGGGCACCAATGAGAGTTTGGTCCCACTTGTGTTAAGGCGATTTGTGGCAGCGGACCTGAAACGAGAGAGAGAGAGAGAGAGAGAGAGAGAGAGAGAGAGAGAGAGAGAGAGAGAGAGAGAGAGAGAGAGAGAGAGAGAGAGAGAGAAAGTTTACGTTATAACTGATCCGTGGAGGCGTGTCAGACTCTCTCTCTCTCTCTCTCTCTCTCTCTCTCTCTCTCTCTCTCTCTCTCTCTCTCTCTCTCTCTCTCTCTCTCTCTCTCTCTCTCTCTCATGTACACTTACAACTGACGACACAACAACTAACAACACACACACACACACACACACACACACACACACACACACACACACACACACACACACACACACACACACACACACGCACACACACGTTCCATAACTCATCAAAAGTGTGTGGTTAACTTAGCGTGCCTCGCCTTTCACGGCTTGGTTTGCTTGGCCTGGCTTGCTTGGCCTGGCCTGCTTGGCCTGGCCTGCTTGGCCTGGCTTGGCTTGCTTGGCTTGGCTTGCTTAGCTTGGCTTGGGCAGTTATAAATCCACTCTTCAGTCATTCATGCTCATGTTCTCCACGTTCTACTCATGCAAAAATTCAGTCATATATTTAAACTCATGTCATTCACGCTTCGGTATTTCACATTGCAGCCATAGATAGACAGATAGATAGATAGTCACAATCCTGCCAGTCATTCCAGTACCCCTTCTTTCACCACCCTCCAGCCTCCCCCATCCTCGCCACTCTCGGACCTTGTTTCTCTCTCTCTCTCTCTCTCTCTCTCTCTCTCTCTCTCTCTCTCTCTCTCTCTCTCTCTCTCTCTCTCTCTCTCTCTCTCTCTCTCTCTCTCGTCTTTTTTTCTCTTTTTCTCTCTCTCGTCTATTCAGTTCTTCGTCAATCAATCATTCATCCCTTTCTCTGGTAAACTCTGGAACTCCCTGCCTGCTTCTGTATTTCCACCTTCCTATGACTTGAATTCCTTCAAGAGGGAGGTTTCAAGACACTTATCCACCAATTTTTGACCACTGCTTTGACCCTTTTATGGGACTGGCATTTCAGTGGGGCATTTTTTTTCATTAGATTTTTGTTTGCCCTTGGCCAGTATCCTTCCTACCTAAAAAAAAAAAAAAATATAAAAAAATTCAAGTCTTGTCTGTTCTTTCTTTTCGTTTAACCCTCTCATTACTTATGGCATCGTTTTCCTTCCTCTTTCTTCCTTCCTTCCTTTTTGTATATATTTGATTTCCTTTCTTCGTTTTCTACCTTTCCGTTATTTCGTTTTTTTTTTTTTCATCCTTCCTGCCTTCCTTTCTTTCATTTGATTTCTCCCGTTTTCTTTTCCTTCTCTTCCTTTCCCTCTCCTTTTGTTCATACCTTCCTTTCTTGTTTTATTCTCCGTTTTCCTTTTATTTATTTATTTATTTATTCATTTATTTTTGGTGGGGGAGGCTTTGTTTTTATTTATTCCTTTCTTTTCTCCCACGTTCCTTCCTTCCCTCCTTTCTGCCTCCCTCCCTCCCTCCCTCTCTCACCGGGCCTGCATCCTTGCATTTTACAGCCTACATCCACTTTACAGGATTGCTCAGTGTGCCTTGTCACAAACAGCCTCGGAAGAACCAAAATACAAGTTAGATATGTTGTTTGTTCTTCATTTGTATTTCTTTGTGAGTGATCTAACCCCTTGCTCTTATCTATTACTGTTTGTTCTTCATTTATGATCGATTTCAACCTCTTGTCGTTATCTTTTACTTCTTGTGTTTCCTTTGTATCCCTCCGAGTGGCCATGTCTATTGGTGTTCGTTCTTCCTTCGTGTTCCTGCAGGAGTGACCTAACCCTCACCTCTCTCTTCCTCAGCTGTGACACAAGGAGCAGCTGTCCTCAGCGGAGAGACGGTGGACGGCGGATGAATACTTCGGCTCCCGCGCCTTCTTCCGCATCATGTCCGACCCGCCGATCCTGGTGGTGGGCGGCGTGCGTCAGAGGAGCTGAAAAATGTATAGGACACGCTGCTGTGCTCTGCGTGTAGCTGTGAGGTGAAGTACAGACGGCTGCATTGTCTCAGCCTCGGAGGTGCCACTTGCTCAAATTACGAATGGTTTAATCTTATTTTTTGAAGGCTGTGGAATATTACAGTATCTTATAATAAGACAAATGGTATTAAAAGGCATGTCATTTACCGATAGTCATTACACGACAACATTATTGCGGTGATTAAAAGTACACCTGTAAAATGCTGCGTAGCATCATCACTCAGCTGTTTTCAAGGTCACTTGGACTCGGTCCCCCTGCTCCTTTGCTTTGATGATGCCACGTAGCATTTTACAGGAGTACTTTTAATCATCGCAATAATGTTGTCATGTAATGCTTATCGGTAAATTACATGTTTTTTGATACCATTTGTCTTGTTATAAGATACTGCAACATTTCACAGCCTGCAAAAAAATAAGATTAAACCACTCGTAATTTGACCAAGTGGCACCTCCGAGGCTGCGACAACGCAACCGTGTGTCCGTCATGTCACAGAGCACACCCGCGAGGTCCCGTACATTTTCAACTCCTCTGACGGGTAAACAAAGCCTTAAAATGCATAGGTGTATAGAACATTCTCTACTTACAATTACACGTTCTTTCACCTTTTTAAGTATTTGCAGAAACTCGCGTTACAACCTGTATAAGAAATTGCAAGGTGGCGGACAAGCTGTCTCAATATATCAACCACGGGAACAATAGACACCTGCAATCGCTTCACTCAGGGCGTCCAATCCCTTATGCTTTCGGATACAATACTGTACATTCTTCACTTGTAAAATCCATTACCTTTTAAGCCTCACACACACACACACACACACACACACACACACACACACACACACACACACACACCTTCCCTCAAACTCACTTCATATTTCACCTTTTTTTTTCCCACAATGCATTTTAATCTTTCCTGTTCACTAATTAAGCTCCTTTGTGCACCTTATGAATTAATTCGAGCGTTTCATTATAAGTTACAGGAGAGAAGCAAGTGATATTTCTTATTGATTCGGTTTCATATGGAAGGGAAGGGATAGGAGGTAAAAAAGGGTTATTGTGATAGGTAAGGTAAAAAGGGTTATTTTTTTTATTAAAGTTCTTAACTTGCCTGTGAAAAGTGTGTGTGTGTGTGTGTGTGTGTGTGTAATATGTTTTCTCTCTCTCTCTCTCTCTCTCTCTCTCTCTCTCAACGAAAGATAAGAGCGATAGTAAGCAGAAAGAGAAAACTGTTGTAAGGAGAGAGAGAGAGAGAGAGAGAGAGAGAGAGAGAGAGAGAGAGAGAGAGAGAGAGAGAAAAATGGCGTCAACCACTAACACAAAATTAAATTCCTGACCAGATCTCTCTCTCTCTCTCTCTCTCTCTCTCTCTCTCTCTCTAATCCTCATGATCCATCCCTGCTGCACCTAATCACAATGTAATGCCCTATTGTTTGGTTTGTTTTCCCTAAGTGTTCCCCTCCTCACTCCATTTTCCCCTTTTTCCCTCTTCTTCATTTTTCCTTTTGTCTTTATTCGCATTTTTCCTTTATTTTTCCCATTTTCCTCTTGTTTCGCCATTTTTTCTCTTATTCTCTCCCTCATCCCTTTTTTCATTATTTTTTCCTTTTCCTTTTTCACTATTTCCCCTTTCTCCCAATCCTCTGTGTGTATGTGTGTGTTTTGTGTGTGTGTGTGTGTGTGTGTGTGTGTGTGTGTGTGCTGCTGGCTCGTGATTGGCTGGATAGGGATGGCTTGGTGTGGCTTGGTGTGGATGCACTGGATTGGTTTGTGGATGGCTATTATTATTATTTGTTTTGTATTTTGTTTGTTTACTTATTTATTTATTTTTTTATTATTTGTTTGTGTATGAGAGAGAGAGAGAGAGAGAGAGAGAGAGAGAGAGAGAGAGAGAGATTGATTTAAGAAGACCACATAAAATTTCTCTCTCTCTCTCTCTTTCAATATTTAAGCTTCATTATCTTTCACCATAGTATTTAAAAATATACGACTATGTTGGTTTGTGTATTGGCGTTCAGATTAATTTGTTTTACTTAGTCTTCATTTATTTATTTATTTTGTGTTGGTGTATATAATTTTTTTCAGTGTTTAGTGATGAGATTATATTTTTTCATAGTGTGTTTATTTAGTCAAAGTTGAGCATTTTGACTCACATTTGACACTCACACTTGACTCACCATACTCATCAAGTTGTGTCCTGTATTTTTGTGTAAGCCTCATATTTTTTAATCATGCATCTAATATACTCTTCACTTGTACACACACATTGTGAGCCTCACTACATTCACGCAGGCCGCAAGAAAATTAGGCTTGTCGATTTTGGTTTCATTCTTTATTGTAGACACTGTACAAGATTGCAACATTTGTGTATGTAATGGTGTGTGTGTGTGTGTGTGTGTGTGTGTGTGTGTGTGTGTGTGTGTGTGTGTGTACAAGATTGCAACATTTGTGTATGTAATGGTGTGTGTGTGTGTGTGTGTGTGTGTGTGTGTGTGTGTGTGTGTGTGTGTGTGTGTGTGTGTACAAGATTGCAACATTTGTGTATGTAATGGTGTGTGTGTGTGTGTGTGTGTGTGTGTGTGTGTGGAGACAATTGTTGGTGAGGGTGTTGGTGAGGGGCTGTGGGGAGTCACTGTGGGTTTGTAAACATACTGTGGGGGACATACTGTAGGACTATGGAGAGAGAGAGAGAGAGAGAGAGAGAGAGAGAGAGAGAGAGAGAGAGAGAGAGAGAGAGAGAGAGAGAGAGAGAGAGAGACTTGCAATCATATGGGGAGAGGTGTTATTCACTGTTCTTCATCGCAAAAGTATTGTTCATAGTTGTTCATTGCAGGTGAGAGAAGACACAGTATGTTGAGGGAAGGCAGCTGCACTAGTGACAGCAGCAGCAGAGCCCCACCACTGCTGCTGCTCCTCTCCTCTTCCCAGCACAGCAGCACACAGGACACATTTCCATCATCTTTAAATCCCGGACACTTGTGCCTTGGTGATAATCTCACAGCAGCAAACCCTACATTGCTCAGGTCAACTTCCAGCTAGAATCATAATATCTGGAGTTATTTTTCCACAAAGAAGGATTCAAAATATCCCCCCCAAAAAATAAGATATTTTTAGAAATGAAAATCCACTCGAATTTTCTGCCTGAAGCTCTCGTTAAAATGACTCCCTCTTGAATCTTGTGTCCGACTCCAGCTGTGTCCAAGAGAATGGATCTCCAGTTTGTAGTGAGACTTCCGAGCCGCCCAGACCTGTGAAGGCGAGCAGTCTGTCAGATAATGAGAGTAGACAACATAAGCAACATAATGAGAGACAAAGTCACAATAATAGAATAAAATGAAGGCACTCAAGTATTAATGAGAAAACAAAACAGAATAATAAGCAAAGTAAAATAATGAGACAATAAGGCCAGTCAACAAATAATAGTGAATTTACTGTAGGAAGGGTCTGTTGTACTACCTACTTAATGACCATTCAAGTCTACTTGTTAAAGATGTGTTTACACTTTGAAGTGTCATTTTCTTGTACTATGATACATTTTTTACTATTTTCTTCCACCTGCCTTAATTAACATTGAGTAGAGTCTCACTAATACAACTTGAATATTACTCAGCCGGCAGTCTTTGCCATGGTGGAGTGTGACACTGAATCAGTACTGACATTTTATCATTTACATTTCATTACTTTGATTACTCAACAAAATACTGCATTGTTTTTTGTAACCTGCTGACTGATGAAGGGACAATGTGTGCTCCTCAACACTTGGTTCTTGCCACGTGCCGCAGCAGACTGACAGCTTCCAGTGGGCCTGTCTGAGGTAATGCACCACACAACATTAGGAATAGGAACAATTATTTCACTAAAACTTTAATTACCTGCACTAAAAACTTTCAATGAGTTTATGTACTTTGTGAATTTAGGAATCTGGAACAATGATTGCACTTATTTAACTACCTGCACTAAAGTGTTTGCTTTAGTTATGGTGTTGACAGTAAGTATAAATACTTTAAGGGGCGTGACCTCCGCCGCATTGCTTCAGCAGCCTTCAAGTCCCGGCAATGAAACGGTTCGTGTGAGGAAGACTGCTTCTGGTGCTACTGGTGGAAATTGTTACTAGTGTGTAAGTATGTGGTAAATATCTGTGGAAACCAAAGGATGTTTTCACTCGTACCAAACGTTATGGTCATGGAGATACCTCTCTTCCTGCACACAAAACAACTACAACCACCTAATTATTACACACACACTCCTATACCAGCCTCAGAGTCCCCATCTGGTAACGACCCTAAATGTCTTGACACCCCTCTCAGTTTTTCTTCTTAAACTTCTACAGATTGAACGCGAATGTTGCAGAACACTGCCTCTCCTCTATTAAGCTTCATCATCCTTTCCTCACTGAAACCCTGGTGTCTGAGGCAACTGACAGTAGCCCCTTTTCTGTTTCCTCTTACTTTCTCTATCCAAAGCTGGATGTTGTGTTTATGTGCGCAATGAAATTAACCTGCTTTCGTGCCCACGCTCTTGAATCTTTTGGGTTTTCCACCACCTGGCTACGACAACTCTTGGGTTTTCCACCACCTGGCTACGACAACAGAGTCCCTTTCATACTAAATTTATCTGTGTTGTATACCTTTCACCTAACTCCTCTGACTGTAAGAAATTCTTTGACTACGTAACTTCCAAAGTGGAGCACATTCTAACTCTCTTCCCTTTTGCAGGGATCTCCATTCTTGGAGACTTCAATGTTCACCACCAGCTTTGGCTTTCCTCTCCCTTCACTGACCATCCTGGTGAACTAACCTTTAAATTTTCTATCCTCCATGACCTAGAGCAATTGGTGCAACACTCTAATCGTATTCCTGACCGTCTTAGAGATATGCCCAACATTCTTGACCTTTTCCTGACCTCTAATCCTTCTGCTTATTCTGTTACCCTCTCTTCTCTGTTGGGCTCTCCGATCACATCTAGTATCTGTATCTTGTCCTATCACTCCAATCCCTCCTCAGGATCCCCTAAGCGAAGGTGCCTCTGGCGTGTTGGCTATGCTAGTTGGGGGAACCTGAGGAGGTATTTTGCTGATTTTCCTTGGAATGACTACTGCGTCCGTGACGGAGACCGCCCTGTGTGCCGAGTGCATAAGAGGTGATAGTGTCTGGCATGGAGGCGTACATTCCTCACTCTTTTTCTCGACCTAAACCTCCAAAACTTGGTTTAACATAGCTTGTTCTCGTGCTATACATGAGAGAGATGTGTCCCACCAAAGGTGCTTAAGCCTTCCATCACAAGAATCTCATGCACTTTACATTTCTGCCCGGAACCATGCCAAGTCTGTTCTCCAACTAGCCAAAAACTCCTTCATTAATAGTGTCAAAACCTTTCAAGATCTAAGTCCCCCCGTGACTTCTGCCACTTAACCCAAAAACATCTATAATAACTTTGATTCTTCTTTCCCTCCTTTATTTCAACCAGATGGCACCACTGCTATCACATCTATCTCTAAAGCTAAACTCTTTGCTCAGTCCTTTGCTACAAACTCTACCTTGGACGATTCAAGGTTTGTTCCTCTCTCTCCTCCACTAGCGTAGACAAGACTGTCAGTATACAATGGACATGACACACTGAGGCAGCTGGTACAGCTTTGGCTCTAAATGTTATAATAATACTCTGCCACTTTGTTGACGAGTGACAATACAACCTCTCGTTCCTCAGACTGTTCTTTTCACGTAACAGCCTCAAACCAAATGCTGAACCAACATGAACCACCTCTGCTATCAAGTAGTCAGCACTGTGAAGGGCTGTACTGTTCCTTACCTCACTAAATAATAATACTTTCTGATCCAATCTGTCTCTGTCTGTCTGTCTGCTGCTATGGCTTGACCTGCTCTTCTTTCATCTGTAGCTTCCATTCTGTCTGCCGTCTCCCTGCATCCTCTTGTCCACCACACCATCCTCCCTTGTGTGTTTGCTGCCACTGTCTATCTAGAAAAAAATTTTTTCTGCCAAACCTTGAACTAGTACAACATGAACCACCTGTGGTCTAATCTTTCTCCAGCATTTCTTCTGTCCACTGTCACTGTCTGAACCAGTCACCTAACACACCATCCTTCCTGCCACGGTCATCCCTCTCTGATGCTCTTCTCTTTCTCCCTCTCTCAGCGTGGTGGCAGCACGGGCCTCGGCACTCCCTGGCACCACGGCAGGTGTCAGTGAGGCAGGCAGGTGTTGGTTCAAGTCCTGGCAGTGTCACTTCGCTGCTGTATTGTTTGGTGCAGCGGATGATGCTACGTTTTTCATCACTTAGTGTAGAGTCTATTTTTGCTTGACGTTATTTGTGTTGGTAAGGCATTTCCACTATATAGTGGTAGATATTCTGGGAAATAAGGAATTAGCAATACTAAGACATGCTTGAACAACACTCACCAGTGTGGAAGACTTGTCAGGCAGTGGCTGTAGTGGCTTCACTTGAACCACGACCATGTTCTCCTCAACCCTTGGAAAGAGAACAATTCATCTGAAATGGAGATACAAAGATATTGGGGAAAATTTAAGAGAGAGACGCTGCAAAGTGTAGCTGACAGTGTGCGTGTCGTCATCAAGAGGAGGGGCTCTAAAATGAAACAGTAGGACACTCGTGAAGACATTCATACTATCTTTTCTCAAGGGAAGAGTGTGTCGTGTGTGTTAACAACGTCAGGCGCGGACATTTTTTGCATCAAGGGTGATGTACGATCCGGACATGAAAAAAGTTTTTTTTCTTTTATAATTTTCTAATTTTTTTCCGCTTCTTTTGATATATGTAACGTTTTGATAAGAACTAAAAAAAATCCCCTTATGTAAAGAGGTCTTCTGTTATGAAATTCCCACGGTTTCGCCCGCTGCAAGACATGTCACACAAGTTTTTTTTACATTTTTTTTTCTCTTTTCATATATTTTTCTGACATACCCGTTCTTCTTCACTCTCCCATGAATATCTACGGTTCTCTTGCTGCATACAATATTAGAAAGCACGAAATTCTAGGTCTAACTATTTTCTCAAATTGATACGAGTATACGAAAAAAAAATCATAAAATTATTTTTTTTTTCGTAAATCTAGCAAATAGTTAATGTATCTGCATTAGATATCTTTTGCATTAATATTTTATTTATTTTCAAACAATTAAACACTGGTTTTTACTTAGAAATATGGCGAAATATAACAAAAATTGTTTTCACCCGCCTTCTCCCCTCCCACCCGGTAATTAAGGGTGAAATCATGAATAGCTTTAGGCCTTATACACAAAACCAATCGGAGTAACTAAAACTATGTCTGCTTTTTCAACATATTCTGATGTATATATCGCGTGAATTTCAAGTCCCTGGCTGCAATAGGTGAATTAGTCACCCCTTAAACTTTATGACATAATATCTCAAAATGGCGGATTTTAGCATATAAAAATTATCTGCTCCGTTTTTATTGGTGTTACACACAGATGGGCTATTGCGGCTTATCAAACTGTGATAGGCGAACAAAGTCTGCTGTCGTCATTTTTGTTTGGAGTTGATTTTGATTTTTGACAAATATTTCAAAATTTTTTTTTTTTACTTTTCATCGAAAAAAAATCGTACAATAAAAGAAAAAAGATAGCAGACTTTGTTCTCCTATCCTTCCTGATCAAAATACTTTTTAAATAAATGAGGGAGGAGATACGAGTTGAACACAGGCAATTTAACAAGGGATTAGCGATCCTTCAACCACCCTCAAGTGTATGAATAAAGGTGATTAGTTACTTTGATGTGGAAAGACTAATTTGTAAAGATGAGAATAAATGAAAATAAATTATTTCTGTGACCTTGTGTCCAGCCAATGTTTGTAGGTGTTAAGGTGAAACCACGAGGTGAG
>NW_026973755.1:307500-325000 GCF_035594125.1 Scylla paramamosain
TACACACATTTCCCAATAAATAGTTTTCTATGGCAAGTTTACATAAATAGTCCAATAACAGCATTCAAAACCACAAATTACTACCTTTCATTACGTGTGGAGCTTCAATCTCAAATAAAAAACATTATATATATTGACTCAAATAAGGTAACACTCACCTAGGACACGAGGAGCAGGGGAGAGCAGGCGAGGAAGAGAGGGGAGAGAGTGGCAGGCAGGCGAGGGAGCGGGGAAGGAGAGGAGGGGAGAGAAGGAAGGCTTGAAGCAGGGAGGTGAAACAAGCGAACGAGTGACTGCAGTTTGCTGATTACAGGAGTACACACACACACACACACACACACACACACACGACCATCTCTATAAACCCTGACAACTGTAGCGTCACCATCACCACTACCACCACCGCCACCGCCCCCACTACCACACCACCACTCCCAACTACCATCACCACCCCAACCCTCAACCACACCCAACAACCACAACACCGTTACGTCCGCTACCCCCCACCACTATTACTCAACCACCACCATCCTCAAGAACCACAACCACCTTTACCACAAGCCAGTCACGTTCACCATCACTACCAACACTCCCTACAACCATTCCAATCCCCCCCTGCAACACCACCACCATCACCAGCCAGTCACGCCATCATCCTAGTCATCCAAACCACTTCCATCCTCAACAACCACACACACACACACACACACCAAACACCACCACAACCATCACCTCAACCCAGTCACGTCCGCCATACCTACCTCCACCTCCCTCTCCACCTTCCTACTCTCCACATCTCTCTTCGGATCACCTGAAGATCCGCCACCCCATCCGCACTCGGGGTGGCAGATCTTCAGGTGAGACAATCTGGGGTGGCGGATCTTCAGGTGATCCCATACTTTTAATGAAGTAAACTTTTTTCTGCATTTTTTATATCCACTCAGTTTTTTAATGCGTCCATGTTGTTAGGTTAGGTTAGGTTAGGTTAGGTTAGGTAATGTTAGGCTAACCTAACCTAACCTAACCTAACCAAGTGAGAGAGTCTGGGGTGGCGGATCTTCAGGTGAGACAATCTGGGGTGGCGGATCTTCAGGTGATCCCTGTGGGGTGGCGGATCTTCAGGTGATCCCTGTGGGGTGGCGGATCTTCAGGTGATCCCTGTGGGGTGGCGGATCTTCAGGTGATCCCTCTCTTCCACTATCCACTCCTCCCTATCCACCAACAGGCCAGCCATATTCACATCCACCTCTCCCTCCACACCGTAGTCCACCACAACATGCCCGCCGAGGACAGACGCAACACCACTTCACCGCCGTAACACAACCGGAGCTCCACCCGTCACGTCAGCGGGCGCAGGGCGAATGGCTGAGGAGACGGCGAGGAGAGAGTATCACGTGACTTGAATACTTGGCGCTGATTGGTGGAGGGTGTGCTGAGGTAATTGTCACTAAGAACAGAGCCACTCTCGCAATACTACTTGTAATGATACAAAATAATAGAATCACGGTTATATTAGCAGTAGAAGACACCAATACACTGTGAGGCAAGAAGTAAGGACAGATGAAGGATACGTGAGCTTTACGAAGAGTAAGAAAGAAAACGGAAAAATAGAACGCTCTGATTGGCAATCGGGAAGCAGGCCACCACCACAGCTCTCGTATTTATTGAGGCTTATGTAGACTTGAAATAGCGACTTGAGTCTAATGAAATAACGTAATATATGTAGTGCGAGTGTTTTCACCAATGAGAGACAGGCTAATGGGGGAAATGCAACAAGGCATTCTCAGGTATCACAAATGCACTTGTTTTTCATGAAGCATGAAGCAAGGTTATGTGCCTGTGTTCTGAAAAGCTTTGCTCTCTCACCAGACTATTTTCAAAGGCCACAGAGATAATTACACGGGTTTTCAAGATTGTTTCTCCCGATGATGCTGTAGAGACCTTACCAGTCTGTCACTAGAACCGTACAAACAGCCTGAAAATCTGTGTAATTTCAACTACAGCCTCAGGAAAGTAGTCGGGGTGCGGGCAGAAATGTTTCCGGATACTGTCTAGAGTCTCTATACACATCTGTTGTGTTTTGCTTTACTCTGCGAGAAATGAACGTGTAAGTTGTGTGATGCGGGAACGGCTCGTCTGGGTGGACCTCCGCCTTCTTTCTTCTTCCTCGGCTCGCTACGTACTTAAGTGGCGACGCGTGGCAGTAAGGGATCAAAGCCTTACAGGAAACAGCAAATGACTGATTAAATTTTTTGTATGTGTCAGTGAAGGAAATGTACAGGCACGAGTAACACACCAATACATCATTATACAATTAACATTTCTCATCATCTTTATTATCTTCATTATGCACATCACTGTCATCATTATTATCACCCTCCTCATCCTCCTCCTCCTCCTCCTCCTCCTCCTCCTCATCATCATCATTCTCATCTCCATCATCACCACCACCATCATCATTATCATCATCATCACCACCATCACTCTCGTCACCATCTTCACGAGGTCATCGCCATTCTTTCTCGTCCTTCTGGCAGTGATGACCCTTATCAACATTAATACCATCACCATCATTATCATCACCTACGACCATCATCGTCATCATTGTCATCACCATCATTCATTCTTATCATCCTGATTTTTTTGTATTGTTCCTAAACCCACCAAAACCACCACCACTACCACCACCACTATCATCATCATCATCATCATCATCATCATCATCATTGTTCGTCATTATCATCCTTTAGTCTTATGTGAAATTTTTACAGCGCAATGTTGATTACGAAAGAAGCAAAGGAAAAAGAGAAGAGAAGGAAGAAGAATAAGAAGAAGAATGTTGGGTGATTAGGGCCATAAGAGAGAGAGAGAGAGAGAGAGAGAGAGAGAGAGAGAGAGAGAGAGAGAGAGAGAGAGAGAGAGAGAGAGAGAGAGAGAGAGAGAGAGAGAGAGAGATAGCTTCTTTACCTCTCTCCCCTTCCTTCTCCTTCCCTTTATTCCCTCTCCCTTAACTCTTTCCCTTCCTAATTTCTATCCATTTCTAATTACTCCACTCCTCTACCTTCGTACCCATCCCTGCCCTCCCCTTCCAAAACCCTGACTCCTTTCCCTTAATTCCTCCCCTTTGCTCCCCTCTCATTCCTCCCTTCTTAATCCACCAACTCTTACAACTTACCCTTGACCCCCCTTATCTTTCACTCCCTCCCCCTTAACTTCATCCCTTAACCCTTTCCCTCTTGACCGCCTTCCGCCGCGCCCCGTGACTCACGCCGCACGCACCGCCATGAACTATATTCTGAAACTTTTTCGTGCCGCACCTTCACTGCACTCAAAAGCCTCTACATACAATACAGGTTTTATTGACATACAATCAAGATTTTTACATTATTAAAGGATAAATACTCTTGAGAACCCGCTAAGCGTCTGTGTGGCCTCGGGAAACAGTCTTCATGAGAGAGCAGAGCGTTTTCAAGGTTGTTTTTACGGTTCTAGTGACAGATTTAACAATATTTCTGCATTACTAGCAGGAGAAACAGTCTTGAGAACCCGTCTAAGCGTCTCTGTGGCCTTGGTAAACAGTCGTGACGAGAGCCGGAGCGGTTCAGAACACGGGGACTGATATTCTCAAACGTTCCGCCGTCTCATCTCCACAATTTGCAGTCTGCTTTACTGGAAGTTTTTGAGCTTTCCTTCATTCACGATGCTAGTGGTAAAGGAAGGTGACCAAGGGATACCATACATCGTACTTGTATGCTCTCTGTTACCTTTCTCGGTCCGTGGAATTTTGACAGGCTGTAGTGGAAGTTGTTGCGGTTTTCAAGGGTGTTTTCATAGTTCCAGTGATAGGTTAACAGGCTGTGATGGAAGCTGTTGGGGTTTTCAAGGGTGTTTTCATGACTCGAGTGATAGTTTAACAGGCTGTGGTGGAAGTTGTTCGGGTTTCCAAGGGTGTTTTCATGACTCGAGTGATTGTTTAACAGGCTGTAGTGGAAGTTAAATTAGCAGATGACACAAAGTTAGGTGGTAAGGCGACGTGCGATGAAGACTGCAATGAACTTGAGGAGGAGCTTAACAGACTGACGGAGTGGAGTGGTGAGTGGCAGATGTCTGCCTCTGTACTTGCAAAAATTTAGTTTGGCAATGGAGAGAAGAATCCAAACTTTAAGTACCACACACACGCTCTCTCTCTCTCTCTCTCTCTCTCTCTCTCTCTCTCTCTCTCTCTCTCTCTCTCTCTATATATATATATATATATATATATATATATTGGAAACTCCGCCATCTTTATCGCGTGGTGGCGAGGAGGCATCCACTCCCTGCCCCGCCCCTCGCCTCGCCGCGCCGCTGGCTGGTGGAATCAGCCTATCCTTGCCTGAGTGCCACGTCTCCCATTGGTCGGCGCCGCGGAACTGAGCCATCTCTAACGCTCCGCTCCCTCCCTGTACTCTGTTCACGATCGCCTGAGGCACAAGCCCCTCCCTCACGGCGGAGCGTGGCGGGCCCTGGATTCTGTCCCCACTGGGTGGCGGTGTCCCGAGGTGTGGCGGAGGGTTTGACATTGTTTTGGTGACGTGATAAACACTGCCGGACGCCTCACTCTCCTACACACACTTTCAAGTTATATTATATTTATATTGCAATTACAACAAAAGAACAAACAAGTAAATAAATAAATAAATAAATAAATAAATAGATAAAATAAAATAATAAAATAAAAACATGCAGTCGTGTTGACAGGAACTGGAGTTTTTTTTTAATATACACAAATTTAAAACATTTTACTTCAAAACTGATAAAAGGCAAAAGGAGCCTGCTCTCAATAAACAGCATCATAAGCAAAGCAGGACGGTCTGCCCGTCATCTTTCATTCTAACACTATACTTCCTTCACCCAAACTTTGTCCCCCCTCCCCTCCACTCCCCTCCCTTCCATCCCACCCAACTAACACTCTCTTCCTTCACCCAAACTGTCTCTCTCCTCCCCCCCCTTACGTTACCTTACGTTACTCTCCTACACACTGGTCTGCCCTTCACGTGTTACTGCTAATCCCTCCAGTCCCTCACCCAGGCCGAATGCTTCCTTCCCCCCCCCCCCCTCTCTCTCTCTCTCTCTCTCTCTCTCTCTCTCTCTCTCATATATATATATATATATATATATATATATATATATATATATATATATATACTCGTATATATATCTCGTATATATATATATATATATATATATATATATATATATATATATATATATATATATATATATATATATATATATATATATATATATATATATATATATATATATATATATATATATATATATATATATATAAGAATTAGTGAGTAAAAAGCGTGTGAGCAATGCAAGGCGTGGTTGAGGTGGCATGAGCGACGCAGCCTGTTGGGCCAAGGCAAGCCACAGGCCTGGCCGGCTGAGGGTTATGGTCCCACTGGGAATTAACGCTGGCTCTGCCGCTCTCTTTACCACGTTTCAGGTGAGGGGTTGTATGTTTACAGTCCAGGTGTCCCTAAGCATCTCGAGATGACTCATATCATTCTCTCGGCCGCCCACAAATTTACAAGTGTATATACTCGTCACTCCGTGTCTTCTTGTCATCAAATGCTAACGATGTGATGATAAAAAAAAAAAAACTCTGACGATCTATTTCTTACTTTTTAAAGAGCATAATAGCAGCTATCAAAAAAAAAAAAAAAAATGGGTCTACAGATGACAGTTCGTGTACAAGACATGCAAACCTACGTCCACTCATCCAGAAATGTATCTAATCTTGTTAAGTTCCCTATTAAATAGTCACTACCACTGGATTACTGTTTCTCTCTGGTCACACACGAACATGCGCATATTCACGGGCAGCAAACACGCAAGGTACACTCAAATACTCCGGAGCAAAGCTGCCTCATCTTGTCTCATTGATCAGCCCACTCTTGCACACTTTCAAACCAAAGCCATTTTTCATTTACCATCGACGATTTTATATTCGAATCAAAATTTAAATGACGTTTGAGAACTTTCGGCCAAAATTCGTTGAGGGCCGTGACGGCCTTGGGCGCCGCACGGGGGGAGAAGGTGGCTGTCGGGTCCGGCCTGGGGCCCAAGGTAGAGAACTGGCAGCAGGTCCTTCTTTTCCTTTGCGGCCTCAAGCTTCAATAGTAGTCGTCCACTTGCAGCGCCTCACACTAGGCAAGGAGTCGCCATAAGCAAGAGATCAATGTCTGCCACTCACCAGATGTTGCCCGGAGGGGGGAGTCCTTATGGGGAGTAAGGGCTCTTTCCATAGAGTCTGGTGGAGGGTGTGTACGGGTCCCTTGATTATGATGACGCCGGGCTGAACAACTCGCCATGAACGAGGGCACGCCGTGCACCATGCACCAGACACTGGCAGTACGAGGGGTCCTTTAGGGGAGAAAAGGGCTCACTTCATGACAGTGGTTGGGGAGTGGTGTGTGGTGGGTCATTGCTCATGGCGACCCGTGTGAGGTGCGGCAAGGTTGCATCGTCACTGCCCTCACACCCAGGGACTGGGGTGGACCCTTGGGGAGGAAGGGTTCGTCCTGGTACCTATGTAATTAGGTAGACAATGTCGTATAGCTATCGCCGCGCCCGCATCGTTATCGTGGAAACTCGCATCGTTATCGTGGAATCGCATCGTTATCGTGGAAACTCGCATCGTTATCGTGGAATCGCATCGTTATCGTGGAAACTCGCATCGTTATCGTGGAATCGTATCGTTATCGTGGAAACTCGCATCGTTATCGTGGAATCGTGGAATCGCATCGTTATCGTGGAATCGCATCGTTATCGTGGAATCGTGGAATCGCATCGTTATCGTGGAATCGCATCGTTATCGTGGAATCGTGGAATCGCATCGTTATCGTGGAATCGTGGAATCACATCGTTATCGTGGAATCGCATCGTTATCGTGGAATCGCATCGTTACCGTGGAAACTCGTATCATTATCGTGGAATCGCATCGTTATCGTGGAATCGCATCGTTATCGTGGAATCGTGGAATCGCATCGTTATCGTGGAATCGCATCGTTATCGTGGAATCGTGGAATCGCATCGTTATCGTGGAATCGCATCGTTATCGTGGAATCGTGGAATCGCATCGTTATCGTGGAATCGTGGAATCACATCGTTATCGTGGAATCGTGGAATCACATCGTTATCGTGGAATCGTGGAATCACATCGTTATCGTGGAATCGTGGAATCACATCGTTATCGTGGAATCGCATCGTTACCGTGGAAACTCGTATCATTATCGTGGAATCGCATCGTTATCGTGGAATCGCATCGTTATCGTGGAATCGCATCGTTATCGTGGAATCGTGGAATCGCATCGTTATCGTGGAATCGCATCGTTATCGTGGAATCGTGGAATCGCATCGTTATCGTGGAATCGTGGAATCACATCGTTATCGTGGAATCGTGGAATCACATCGTTATCGTGGAATCGTGGAATCACATCGTTATCGTGGAATCGTGGAATCACATCGTTATCGTGGAATCGCATCGTTACCGTGGAAACTCGTATCATTATCGTGGAATCGCATCGTTATCGTGGAATCGCATCGTTATCGTGGAATCGCATCGTTATCGTGGAATCGCATCGTTATCGTGGAATCGCATCGTTATCGTGGAATCGCATCGTTATCGTGGAATCGCATCGTTATCGTGGAATCGCATCGTTACCGTGGAAACTCGTATCATTATCGTGGAATCGCATCGTTATCTTCGTCACGCGCATCGTAATCATCGTTATTTATTTATTTATTAGTTTATTTATTTAAAGCATCAAATTCGTGATCATTATTTGGGCTTGTATAATACACTGATTATTTCTGGTGGCGTGCGGTGAGAAGAACTCTGACGGTCAAATTCTTGCTTTCCTACCTCATCTTCCTTCCATTCACATTTATTTATTTCTTATAATGAATGTATAAAAATTTCAATAAATGTATATATAAAAATGGTAATTACTTTTAAATAGATATAAGTAAATGTAAAATGTTTTATCTAAGCCGTAATAAATAAATAAAACAGGTGGATCGCATACCAAAACAGAATTTGACTCTTGTAGATCACGTTGGCTGTGTAGATCGCGTGCCAAAGTAGCGCCCCTAAACCTGAGCTGACCTAACGTAGCCTGAGCCAACGCATGTGCAACAGTGATTTGCAAGAGTCATTGTTTAAAGCGTTTATGTCAAGTGTTGCCTTCCACAATTACTTTCCTTTTCTTTTCTATTCTTCACTTTCGGCATCAACTATATAATGATCGGAGTGAACGGCTGGCACTGTCAAGACTTAACACCAATCTGGAATACCACGCTGTACCATATCTCTCTCTCTCTCTCTCTCTCTCTCTCTCTCTCTCTCTCTCTCTCTCTCTCTCTCTCTCTCTCTCTAACAGTATGCCACGCTTCACGACCCAGTCACCTTATTCCTTTTATCGTCAAATTTGTTTTTTCTACATGCCTAACTTTTAAACTACCGTCACTTTGCTTCTCGGGATTCAGTGCGAGGCTAAGATGGCATTTGGCAGCGTTTTGTGGAAGTTCCTGAGGTGACAAGGGTGTTATCATAATAGTATCCAGCGGTAGTCTGACAAGGACACTGCACCATCCTGCTTTGGCCCACAAACAGTACTCGTGAAATCTAATCACCTCTGACTTACACACACACACACACACACACACACACACACACACACACACACACACACACACACACACTCACACACACACACAGCCACATTCATTCACTACTCTCTCTCTCTCTCTCTCTCTCTCTCTCTCTCTCTCTCTCTCTCTCTCTCTCTCTCTCTCTCTCTCTCTCTCTCTCTCTCTCTCTTTTATTTGCTATTATTTTCTTTCTCCTTAACTTGCTACTGTTATTATCATAAGGAAAAAAAGGAAAACAAAATAGAGAAAAAGAACAACAACAACAACAACAACAACAGCCAAGAGCCAAACAACAAAAAACAAACAAAAACAAAGGAGGAAATATGCACAAAAAAAAAAGTGGATAAAAATATAATGCACTTCTCGTTACTCCTCCTCCTCCTCCTCCTCCTCCTCACTAGCCACGCCGCCTCTCTGGTGCAGAGGCTCCCAAACTGGCGATACATCAACGTCTGTGGGTAACTCAACATTTATTTTTCTAGTGCAATGAGGGGTGACACAACACCACCACCACACACACACACACACACACACACACACACACACACACAATGATGAGTTTCCTGTGCGTTACCTCTGGCTACACTCGCTCCCTCCAACACTCCGCTGTGTAACCCTTCCCTCTCCCTCTCTCTGCTTCCCTCCCCCAGTACTCTCCCTCTCTACTCCCCAAACACTCTCTCCAATCATTCTCCCTCCATGTAACTCTTTTTCCCACTTCCCATTCACGCCTTTTCGTTATCCGCATCTCCACTCCCCATCACTTCGCCCATCACCCCAGCCCTCTTCCTTATCCTCTCTCCCATTCACACCTCTCTCTTATCAACCTTTTTTTACATTTTTCAGAGTGTAATTACTCTCCTTCTCTCTGCCATCCTCCTCCCCCACACACTCACGCACCCACTTTTTCTCCCCTTCTCGTATTCTCCCTCTTGACTCTTAGCCCTCCCCCCACTCCACCCACACAGACACATACGTACACACTCACATCTCTTCCGGCCCCACACTCTCTTCCCTCCTATACTCCCTCCATAGCTTTCCTGTCCCTCCACACACTCACTCACCCATCCACACACACACACACACACACACACACACAAACACACACACACACACACACACAGTTCCTCCTCAGGAAATCTCTCTCTCTCTCTCTCTCTCTCTCTCTCTCTCTCTCTCTCTCTCTCTCTCTCTCTCTCTCTCTCTCTCTCTCTCTCCCACTTCCCATTTTCCACTTCCCATCTGGATTTATTTATACCGTTCAGTGCTTTCCTATTCTCTCCTCCTCCTCCTCCTCCTTGCAGTGTAAGGGTCCCGCCTCGCCCGCTGCTCTGCTGGATACCATTACGCTGCTCTTGACACAAAAGCATTACCTGTGCGTACCATCTTTCGGCTCCCCGCGGCTCAGATACGCTACAATACACTTAATGTCTACATTGTGATTCCAGGCCGGGCTGTGTGTTGGCTCCGTCAGCGGCGGGGAGCGTGGTTTGTGCTGCTGGCGCTTTGTTGTACCGTGGCGAACAAATGCTGTTTTCATATTTCCTTCCCCCCTGTGTGCTGCATCACATGGGGTGTGTTGCCGCCTCCCCGTATTCCGTTGCTGCCGCTGAACAAATGGCCGGATTTTACTAGACGCCTCGGGGTGAGTGAGGGATGGCGGGGTGGCGCGTTGCGTTAACCCGCACGTACTATTCCCGCCACGAGTCACCGCCACGCCATATCCCCCAACACTCACTGCATTACTCCCTCACGGGCGCGACAGTGATTTTCCTTGCAAGACTGCACTGCAAAAAAAAAATATGAGGTAAGAAAAGGGTAGATCTGTGTGAGCTAAAGGCAAACTTGGTCAAATGAGTGAATTACGAGCATAATTCATCCTTCCGCCGAAGCCAACCTTTCTCGTAAGGGTAAATATTTTCGTAATTTACCATTTGTAAATTACCTTTTCGTTACGCTAACAGTTTTCTGTGCATCACGTTTTCGGGATTTTTTTGTTCTCTATTCAACCTGCTATGCATTATAAAGGTAGCATAAAAATTGATTTTGGTGTGTGAATTCATGTGGTTATGGAAAGAAATCGTAGGTCGGCTCTTCAATAAGAGGGTATGAGGTGGTGATGTGTGGCACGTTTTCTTTGGATGCTGCTGGATAAATGCCAAGTCCCGCTCCTAGATGTAAATGTTTTGCTGTTATTTGTGTGTGTTAAAGAGTTATGCACGTGGCTGTGGTGTGTCAGAGGTTGTGGAATACAATTGCTAGCTACTGTGAGATGTTTGAAGTGTTACTGATGTCCAGTGTAGTGACAATGAGTGATGTTTCGTTTTGTGTCCAGGTTTTCAACTGGCCAGATGTAATTAATTTACTACCATTTGTGTGTGTTAAGGAGACTTGCATGTAATTGTGGGACATCTGAGGTTCTGAAATCAATTTACTATCCACTGTAATACGTTTTAGATGTTACTGGTGTGTAGTGTAGTGACCGAGTCACATGTCGGATGTGTCCGGGTTTTCACGTCTTGGATAAGCAAGATCAAGATCAGAATCAACAAGAGAGAAGGTGCAAAAAGGCGTAAAAACGATGCCAGCTACTGGCAACGAGAAGAAATATATGATTTTTGACATTCCCACGGAATTGTATCACCTGCACTACTTGTCTGTGTAGGAGAGTGCAGTAAACATTGGGGTGTGCCGCGCGTCACGAAGGTTTAAGGTCAAGGTAAGGGAAGGTATCAGGATTGCAAGAGCAAGGCCAAACATGGTCGGAGGATGCACACGTGTCTTGCCTTCGAACTTTGAAGAAAATATTCTTAATTTTTGTAATCCGGAGTGACCAATAGATATTACGAATTGAAAGCAAGGTTGTTGGGTTTGTTTTCACGAATATTTTATAATTTTTTGCAACAGTTGCATGGAAGGTCCAAGCCCTCATCACCTTGAAGTTTTGAAAGGATTATTTTCTGTTGCCAGAATAGTTACACTGTATCTCTTGGTGATATAAATTTTCTTTAGTGAGCAAGTCACCCAAGCTTATTAATGGTGAATTAAGTGCAGGTCAGTGGAGAACAGGAAGTGGCAGATGAGCAACCTGCAGACAGAAGGCTGCCCCAGTATTGTGCCAAGAACGGCATGTCACATGATGGATACCAGCCTGCACTCACACCTATAAAACAAAACCACGTGCATATGAGTAGGGATGTAATCAGAGAGGGGTTCACAGCCACCCCACCCCACACCAGCATCAATTTACTATCCACTGTAATACGTTTTAGATGTTACTGGTGTGTAGTGTAGTGACCGAGTCACATGTCGGATGTGTCCGGGTTTTCACGTCTTGGATAAGCAAGATCAAGATCAGAATCAACAAGAGAGAAGGTGCAAAAAGGCGTAAAAACGATGCCAGCTACTGGCAACGAGAAGAAATATATGATTTTTGACATTCCCACGGAATTGTATCACCTGCACTACTTGTCTGTGTAGGAGAGTGCAGTAAACATTGGGGTGTGCCGCGCGTCACGAAGGTTTAAGGTCAAGGTAAGGGAAGGTATCAGGATTGCAAGAGCAAGGCCAAACATGGTCGGAGGATGCACACGTGTCTTGCCTTCGAACTTTGAAGAAAATATTCTTAATTTTTGTAATCCGGAGTGACCAATAGATATTACGAATTGAAAGCAAGGTTGTTGGGTTTGTTTTCACGAATATTTTATAATTTTTTGCAACAGTTGCATGGAAGGTCCAAGCCCTCATCACCTTGAAGTTTTGAAAGGATTATTTTCTGTTGCCAGAATAGTTACACTGTATCTCTTGGTGATATAAATTTTCTTTAGTGAGCAAGTCACCCAAGCTTATTAATGGTGAATTAAGTGCAGGTCAGTGGAGAACAGGAAGTGGCAGATGAGCAACCTGCAGACAGAAGGCTGCCCCAGTATTGTGCCAAGAACGGCATGTCACATGATAGATACCATCCTGCACTGACACCTATAAAACAAAACCACGTGCATATGAGTAGGGATGTAATCAGAGAGGGGTTCACAGCCACCCCACCCCACACCAGCATGGGACCTCCACTCAGCAGCACAGAACACCATGACTGTAATCCTCCCTTCTTTCTCTGTTTCACACACTTCCACCCAATTCAAGTAAACCTACAATTACTTCAAGGAAAAGTCAACAAGTCACTCATTTTTCAGTGTAGATTGTAAAGCTGTTTACTGATATTAAAAGTCTTTTTATCATATAAGAAATCCTAAAGTCTCATGTCTCCCTTCAGTTTGGTGTGCAGGAAAGGGTATTCCACTATACTGAATGCCCTGCTGAAAGATTATCCATACCTTGGAGATCCCGTAAGTAATTTTATATCTGTTGACTAGAATATCTAATGAATATCTGTATTTTTTATAGATAACACATTAAACACTATATTGATTTTAATTGTTGATTCTCAAAATCTTATAAATTTAATCGGTGCTGGAGGCAGTCACTGAGGAACAAGATGAAGCTTTTAAGGCTGCCATTACGTCATGTATGCAAATAATAAATTTTGTGAATATAATAATGCACATAATTTTCAATGAGATGAGTTACACGAACTCATAAGAAAATGTTGTGTTTAATATTTTCAGCTTGAAATTGAGCCCAAAATGACAAATGCGGGCACCCCAGGTGTGATGTGAGATAAAGTACACGTAATGAAATTCTCCAATTGAGCAAAGGTGTAAAAGTTATCATAAGTTTTACAGCCAATACCTGGACAATCTATCCAGCACTCTGAAAGAAGAAAGGAAAGGTACAGCCTGGAAGAGCAACAGAAGCATGTGTATCTAATTCACCTCATGTACTGTGTGTATAAATGGTAAAGTAAGTCTGATGTCTTCAGTAATTGTGTAAGGTGGGGTAAAGAATGTCAAAATATTATTTCCAGGTCATAAATGGTGATTATGGGACAGCGAAGGAGGTATAATCCTGAGCTTTCTGTGGCGAAAGTTTTTGAGGACTTTCCAACACTACGGTACAGGAACTTTGTGAGGACTTTTCTCGTTTTGTTTTCTTTTCACCATATGATCAAGTCTGCAACCCCCACCCTGGTGACATTTTCAATAAAGTAGGAACCATTACGTCATGTATGCAAATAATAAATTTTGTGAATATAATAATGCACACAATTTTCAATGAGATGAGTTACACGAACTCATAAGAAAATGTTGTGTTTAATATTTTCAGCTTGAAATTGAGCCCAAAATGACAAATGCGGGCACCCCAGGTGTGATGTGAGATAAAGTACACGTAATGAAATTCTCCAAGCAAAGGTGTAAAAGTTATCATAAGTTTTACAGCCAATACCTGGACAATCTATCCAGCACTCTGAAAGAAGAAAGGAAAGGTACAGCCTGGAAGAGCAACAGAAGCATGTGTATCTAATTCACCTCATGTACTGTGTGTATAAATGGTAAAGTAAGTCTGATGTCCCCATAGGAAGGATAAATTAGATGCACAAGGTGTAAATCAACATATAATTTTACCACAAGACCTAAATTAGCATTTCAGTTTACCCTTCGTAAGAGGTAAAACAAGTACTAAATTTACCTTTTTTTGATAAAGGATAAATTAGTCTCAGTTTAGCCTTTTATGCTGTAGGATAAACTATGTGTGATTTACCTTTTAAAGGGCAAACTATTTGAGACACTTGATTTACCTTTTTCTTACCCCCAATTACCCATTTTTTCTAAGCGTGTGCGCCGCTGAACACAAGAAACCACGGGACAGACACACAAGGCGTCGGGGAAAGTGAAAGTTGATGAGAAAGAAGAGAAGTAGATGTGTATTGTCTCCCTAAATATAATGGGATAAAGTTGAACTTCAAAACTAATGGAGTTGTTTTCCTCAAAAGTATAATGATTGCAGTTTCGACATATAGCCATTTTTGTATTCAGATGCAGCAGAAAACTTTATAGGATGAATAACAACTTTACTTTTTACTTATAAATGGCAAGGATAGTGTCACCATAATATTCCTTACTGGCACCTGTGTATGTATGTGTGTGTGTGTGTGTGTGTGTGTGTGTGTGTGTGTGTCTATACAGCGTCTCTCACCAGTAGTCACTCACTCCACGCTACAAGAGGCCAGAAATAATAGAGATGTAAGCAATTAAATATATGAGCTGCTGTTTCCTCTAAGTAAAGTTGGGCGCGGAGTACGAGCAGTTTTCTTTTTTTTTTTTCAATATAATTTCACAATTTCATGCCTATACTACGTTTTTGCGCCTTGACTCTCTCTCTCTCTCTCTCTCTCTCTCTCTCTCTCTCTCTCTCTCTCTCTCTCTCTCTCTCTCTCTCTCTCTCTCTCTCTCTCTCTCTCTCTCTCTCTCTCTCTCTCTCTCTCTCTCTCTCTCTCTCTCTCTCTCTCTCTCAGGATCGTAACGTAATAGTCATCATGATACACCACCCAAAACAGAGAGTAGTGGAGGAAGCAGGCCACATCAAACAAGCCACGTGATGTAGTTGTGCCATGAAGGACTGGTGGGCAGCGAGAAGGTGGTGAGCGCAAAAGTAAACTCTCTGCCACTCCTGGGCTATATAATTACTCTGTAGCGACACCTGTCACCCATGCCGACACACACACGTGTGTGTGTGTGTGTGTGTGTGTGTGTGTGTGTGTGTAAATCCGGCCGTCTGTCTATCTATCTACTAAATGATCGATAATAATAATAATAATAATAATAATAATAATAATAATAATAATAATAACAATAATACACGCCTTAAGCAATGGGACAACTTCAAGGACCTTCACCCAGCGGCTGGAGGTTCTTTAGAGTGATCTAATTTGGCTAAAGAGGCTGGATTATTACAAAATAAATAAATAAATAAATAAAATAGAAAAATGGTGTTTACCTCTCTTTAAAGCCTAATGTGGTTTAAAGAGGCTGAATTAGTACAAAAAAAAAAAAAAAGTGCATAAGTCCTCTTTAAAGGAAGCCCTAATTTGGTTAAAGAGGTTGAATTAAAAAAATGCCCTAGTCCTCTTTAGGAGGCTAATTTGGTTAAAGAGGCTGAATCATTAAAAAAAAAAAATGTCTTAGTCCTCTTTAAAGGCTAATTTGGTTAAAGAGGCTGAATTATTACAAAAAAAAAAGATTGCCTTAGTCCTTTTAAGAAGCTAATTTGGTTATAGAGGCTGGGTTATGTTGGTTATGTTGGTAAATAAGAAAAAAATGGAAAAATAAAATAAAAGCTTACAAAAAGAAACCTGCAATTAAAATATGTAACTTTTCTTCAGAGAAACAAAAGCGTTTCATGTAACGGAGGCTGTTCTGATGCAATGCTTTCTTGTCAAACTTTTATTACAAGTTTGAATGGAATTAATTAATGAAAGCTGAGGTGTTGTGAGGCGAATGTTGCCTATAATCTTTCAATCCCAGCTTACCCATAAATACACATTTATTTATCAATCTATCTATCTAGCTTTCTCTTTATCTATCTATCCATATATATATATATATATATATATATATATATATATATATATATATATATATATATATATATATATATATATATATATATATATACATACACACACAGGTGGAGTCTGATGGAGTGAGGACTATCCACATGCTCCACAACATGCAATGCCTGAGGATGCCTTCTGTGAAGGTGAAACGTTGCGAGTAATAAAGTGAGAGAAAAGAAATAACTCAGAATGTTTTACCCTTTTCACCTCCATATATATATATATATATATATATATATATATATATATATATATATATATATATATATATATATATATATATATATACCACCCAATCCAAATCCTCACAACGCCAACCAATCACTGTCCATCATCCACCACGCCAGCCAATCACAGGCGCCACTCCAAGCAGCCGTGGGGCGCCAACTCCAACCTCATTGCTTTGTGGGGCCCAGTTCCACGCCGCTAAGCCTAACCCTGCCGCACCTGCTGCCGAAAGAGAGACACTGTGTGATTCTTTGGCATGACCGGGACTCAGACGGTGACAACAGTTAGTGGAGAGAAACAGACAGTGGCGACAATCAGTGCAGAGAAACACGCAAACTCATCAAAGCGAGAAGCAATGAACAAGACCAAGCTAGACAAGCCAGACAAGACGCCCAGGAAGGCTGGATGCTGCGCCTTCATCCACGCATTCCTGCGGCTGTTCACCTGCAAGAAGCGTGGGCTGGAGAAAGCCTGTGGTGACTCATCTCGGAGAGTCTGCACGGTGCACCAGACTATTACGGAAGAACATGTTATGGAAGAACATGTTGTGGAAGAACATCTTAAGGAAGAACATCTTATGGAAGAACATCTTGAAGAAAAACATCTTAAGGAAGAACATCTTAAGGAAGGCTGTTATGGAAGAAGAACATCTTGAAGAAAAACATCTTAAAAGAAGAACATCTTAAGGAAGAAACTGTTATGGGAGAACATCTTGAAGAAAAACATCTTAAAGAGAGAACATCTTAAGGAAGAAACTGTTAAGGGAGAACATCTGCAAGAATGGAACAACTTAAGGAAGAAACATGTTAGTAGTAGAACATATTATGGAGGAACATTTTCAGGAAGACCACGTTAAGGAAGAACATGTTATGGGGAAGAATTTATGGTGAAAGAATCTACTCCTAAAGAAAAAACTAATGACTGGAGGAGTCTGTTGTGGAGGAACCTGATGTAGAACATCTCATGAAAGAACATGAGGTCAAAGAACATCTACTTGAAGAACAAGAGGTCGAACAACATATGATGGAAGAAACAAAGAAGATTCAAGATCATATGATG
>NW_026973755.1:340000-373860 GCF_035594125.1 Scylla paramamosain
TGCCGCACACAGACCGGTACAGACTCAGCGCGATTCCCACCATGGTGCAAGCCATCAATCAATAGCATTTCCCTTCTAGATTAGACTTACCTTTAGGATTAATGTTAAGTATTTCCCCACTCCCCTGTACATTTTCAGTTTGTTAACTGCCTGAATAATAAACCGTTTATTATTATTATTATTATTATTATTATTATTATTATTATTATTATCATTATTATTATTATCATCATTATTATTATTATTATTACACACACACACACACACACACACACACACACACGAATGTTTACCAGCGTATTTTTATTTTTATTCCATATTTAGTTGGAATAGTAAAACAATTTGACTGGAGACTTCATAAAAGTTCTATTAACACACACAAAAGCTATGACGAGGACATGTTCAGTGTAAGGCACAGCAACACCCCCAGCAACACCACCAGCAACACCACCAGCAACAGGCAGCAAGTATCAGACAAGGCATTAGTGGCCGAGGCGTGGCAGTCATCACCAGCTTCTAATTGTTCCCGGAAAAACACCAAGACAATCAGGAAATCAACTTAATTCAAGACATACTGAAAACCAGCTCCCTAAACTCCCTTAGTAATAGGCTTCGTGACTCACCGAGGCGGCAAGTTGGACGAACGAATGAGCCCACCCGCGCATCAAGGCCAACCTGATGCAGCCAAAAAGAAGCAAACATTCCAAACAAACACGCCTTCCTGCCGCAGAGCAGCGGCGACCAAACACCTTTAAAGTGGCGCGCACCCCCTACATGTGAACGGATGAGCGCAGCGGTGCGTGAGGAAACCCGCGGCGAGCAGGACGTCAAGGAAACAACGCAGCCTACGTAGACAACAGATAAATAATAAATACACAAATAAATAAGCAATGCATAAACTCATGAGGCAAAAATTCCCGGATAAAAAAAGTTTTTTTTTTCTGGCAGTTTAGTATCCTTGGCCAGTGAATTTCCTCGCAAACAGATATTCAGCTTCACTAAAGAGGCAAAGAAGACGTTGTACACAGTCTTAGAAAGGAGAAGAAACAGATCGAGAAAAAAGGAAATTAACGGAAAACAAAAAAAAATCTTCTTCCGCCTCCTCCACCTCCACCACCACTTCTGACCTCTTGTACTCCTGTCCGTGTCTATCACTTCTTCACTTTCAGTGCCTCCACCTCCCCTCCTTTCCTCGCGCCACACCAGCAGCCTCTCACCACCACAAACCCTCCGCGGTCTGGTCTCCTCTGCTTACAGTCAGAATTTCAACACTTTCTATCCTTTCTTTAAAACTTGAACACTTTCCAGCTCAGCGCTAAAGTCACCCGGCTTCGAGGACACATTATTCTACCCTCATAAAGAAAAGAAAACTGAATGAGGCATAACTATATTTCTTTTGAGACTCTCCCTCTCTTTATCCCAGCCAGAAAGCCTGTGTGTGTGTGTGTGTGTGTGTGTGTGTGTGTGTGTGTGTGTGTGTGTGTGTGTGTGTGTGTGTGTGTGTGTGTGTGTGTGTGTGTGTGTGTGTGTGTGTGTGTGTGTGTTTGTAGTCTGTCATCTCTCTCTCTCTCTCTCTCTCTCTCTCTCTCTCTCTCTCTCTCTCTCTCTCTCTCTCTCTCTGTCTGTCTGTAAACTCTCTCTCTCTCTCTCTCTCTCTCTCTCTCTCTCTCTCTCTCTCTCTCTCTCTCTCTCTCTCTCTCTCTCTGTCTCTCTCTCTGTCTGTCTGTCTGTCTGTAAACTATGTACCAACGGTGACGCGCGATTAATCAAAACCGGCGTTGTAACACACCCGTTCATTAACATCTCCAATCAGACAGACATCCCGGGTGGCGGAGATGCATCACGTATTTACCTTCGCCTGCTGCTGTTTATTCAGAGCCTGCATGTACTAATGACCATATAATGCTGCTACTGAGTAGTGTGTGTGTGATCTCTTTGTTTAATGAGAGAGAGAGAGAGAGAGAGAGAGAGAGAGAGAGAGAGAGAGAGAGAGAGAGAGAGAGAGAGAGAGAGAGAGAGAGAGAGAGAGAGAGAGAGAGAGAGAGTTATTATTTACCAATATTTACATTTCTAACTATTAATCAGCGTCTTTTGCAGCTCATGAAAGTTAAGAAAGAACACTTTAAAATACCATGATACAAAACACAATACAAGGCAATACACCGCCTGAGTGCACGCCTAATGCACGCAGTCCTCCCCCTCCACCCGCCCTAACGTCAGACCAAGCGTGGGTAACAAGTCCCGCCTGCCAAAACAACTGCCAACCTAAAACGTGTGTGATTTATTTATCCTCTCTGTGAACTGTTGGCATCACCTTCATTCATCCCTCACCAGCTCTAAGGGGAATGAGGAGAGAAGAGTGAGAGGGATGAGCAGAAGGACAAGAAACAAAAAACCTATGATGAACCAGGATCCAACCCTCCAGCTCAGAGGTAAGAGGCAGGGAAAGGAAAGAAGGAAGGCTTGAGAGAAAAAGCAATATTGATTTATTGCCTCAGACGAGGCAAAAGGCGGGGTCAGGTTGTGCTGTGGTGTACAAGTATGTATCCCGATCGACAGGGAGCTATAAAATCCAGCAACTTCCCTACTGCTTTGAATTTAAGATTCATCACATAGCAGCGTTCATATTTCCCTCATATACATCCAGTAGCATCAAAACGATACATTTTCTACTTGGCGAATACCGAAAGTTTCCTTTGTGAGGGAAAGCACCACACGGAATTGAAGGAAACCTGAGTAAGCCACAGACACACCGGGACCTTTGACGAGCTAAGCGTCCACAGAACACTCGACGCGGCCTCGTGAAGGCCCATCACTTTCACAAGGAATTCCCTTCCCATCCTGTCGGGATCTGTTGGGAGGTGACAGACTCTTCCTGGCCAGGCAGTCTCCGGGACAGACGAGGGGATTCCTTCCCTGAGTGAAGGATTAGCGAGAGGTGAGTGAGAGGAGCGTGTGTCCTCGGGAGGCGAGTGGTGGCAGCAGGACAGACATGGGGGACGTGTACGTCTTCAGGTGGTACGAAAGAACTTGTCGAAGAGGTCTTGTTGTTGTTGTTGTTGTTGTTGGTGGTGGTGGTGGTGGTGGTGGCGATGGTGGCGGTGCATTCCTCCTTCTCCTCCAAGCGTGACCTTTAAAGCGGTGGGTGTGTCGAGGGAGGAATGGCAGGGGCGAGGAGTGAGTGCGTATCGCGTGTTGGTATTCCACTCCAGCTGACGTGGATACTGTGCCTCTACAATTGTTTTGCCACAACGTAAGTCACAGAGAGATTTATGTCAAGTTCCTCCCTCGCTCTCTGTCCATCTCTTGCTTTATAGAAGTGTGTGAGTGTGTGAGTGTGTGTGTGTGTGTGTGTGTGTGTGTGTGTGTGTGTGTGTGTGTGTGTGTGTCGCCACTGTGTGTCTGTATCGCAGCACGAAAGTCGCTATTTGTTCTGTGCAGGTGAGGCAGGGAGCGAGGCAACGCAGAGCCTGCCTTCCTAGACTGAAGCGCTGTGATAATGTGATTTTCGGCAGACTTCAGAGACCACAGGCGTAGATGGAGTGCTTTACATACAAGAATGCACGCACACTAAGGTGAGTGGCGTGCAGCCAGTGGGATGAATGGCTGCGTCAGGGACTGTTCAATCATGGCAGAGTTTTTTAAGTATGAGTAGTTGAAACCAAAATCGTGATAAACTTCGCATTCGGCCACACTAACCGCAGCCATCTGCAGGTGAACACTCTCACACTGGTCTGGCGCCACGCACTCCGTCCTACCCAGCAAGATAACACACTGCCTCAGCGTTACATGGCATCGCGGTGCAACGAATGAGAGCTGCATAAGACTCCACTCTTTGAGTCACCACTCTTGTCATGCACACAATGTTACACGCCGACACAAAGAAGGAGCAAATTGCAGTGGCTTTCTATAATGTTCTCGAAATCGTGGTGCATTATTCCAGTTGGCTGTTCATTATATTTGCTGTTCCTGGGTCGTTGCATTAGAGCTTTGCTGCAGCTTATTTATCTCATAATACTCACTGCTTGAACAACATTCTTCATACAATACTATGGTATTTATCAATGCTAGCGGGATCCCTGAGTAAAACAAGGCATGATAATTTAACTAATACAACGTTTAATTTAACTAATACAACGTTTGATTATGTATACTTAGGAGGAGGAGGAGGAGGAGGAGGAGGAGGAGGAGGAGGAGGAGGAGGAGGAGGAGGAGGAGGAAGGAAGGAGGTGTAGAGGACCCACTCCCTTCTCACTCTCCCTCTCACTATCACCCTCACTGTCACATCTCCACTTCTCCTCTCTCACACCTCTTACTTCTCCCCTTGTCTCTCTCTCTCAGTCATTTTTTTTATCCAAATCCGTGACCTACCCACTCACTCTCACTCTCACATCTCCATCTCTCTTCCTCTCTCACACCTCTCTCACTTCTCCCTTTCTCTCTCTTTCTTCCGACTTTTTAATCCAAATCTGTCATCTACCCACTCCCCTCTTACTCTCACTCTTATTCTCACATGTCCATCTTTCTCCGTATCCACGGTCTTTGACAAAATGTGTGGATGTGATATATAATTATAAAAATAAATCATAAGCCTTTACCATGTGTTGTTGTCCACACTATACTACAACGCGGCCGCTCCTCAGGAAATATGCGGGAATAAGCTGGGGCGTCCATTCATACTGTGCTCCAGTTGTCGTTATGACCAGCTCCCTCCTTGAACCTCTAAGGGTAAGCTAAGTGATGAGGGCGGGCTGGGGAAATACCTGCACGGGTCATCCCCTTCCAGGTGGACCCAGGCGGCGAATGCACCAACAGCCGCGCCACGCTCTCCCACGCCCCACCCTACGCCCTCCCACGCGCACTGCACACCTAGTTATTTACTTAATCGATATCACCTCTTACGTTCTTGATTTAATTACATACTGTCAAACCTTTCCCTCTCAATGCACAGAAATGCACTGGCGACGCAGTGCTACTTCAATTACATTTATAAACGCAATGGTACACTGTGTACGTGGAGGAATGTGTGCGTTGTGCTGTCAAGTGCTGATGTGTGTGTTGCGTGGGTGGCACACATGAAGCCCGTGCTGGAGTGTGTGGGCGGCAGTAATGGTGATGATTCCCTCTGACCCACAATGCCGCCTGGTGGCCGCCTCATCCTCGAGACACTGGCACCAAGACGCGCCATTTTGAGCTACAGGGAGATGTGCAGCACGTGTCCTGCCCCAGCAAGCCGTGAATGTGCCCCGATGTCCTCACTGTGCTCCCTGAACGAGCCACACGCGACCCACGCAGCCACGTGACCGTCAGTTGCGCAACCCGCATTGGAGGCAGGTTACATGTTTTTCCCTTTGCTACAAAAAAAGACTAACATGGAAATAACATAAAATACACTCATGAAGTGACGGGAAATCTGTATGCATTGTGAAGATCTTTTTTTCCAGAGAGAGAGAGAGAGAGAGAGAGAGAGAGAGAGAGTCTTAAGACAGAAACAACTGAGAACCTGAACCACAAAACATCATTGTATCATTAAAATGATATGTTAACCATCTATTATTTATTTATACAATATATTTTTGTTATCTGTGTTAAAGAAAATGTAAGTTGTGTTCTATTGGAATAGGGAGAAGTTTGGTACGCTTCTTTGTGGTGTTTTGTTTCACCCACTACCTGTGAACATGGTCGGCCTGGCGGGTTGTCTAAGCCGGCCCACCAATGTACTGTGGGTTGTTGTGTTGGGTAGTCCTCTGTGCTACAGGTTAGTTGTGTTTATTTATATACCTCGTGCTGTGAATTAGTATACTGTGGTGAAGATTACAAGCAAAGGATGTGTTTAGTATCTAAGGTAATACAAGTGATATTATTGTTTGCCAGACGGAGAATGTAGGGACGCCCTGGACCTCATGTCGGTTGGTGTGTTGGTTGGTCCTCCGTGCTAGGTTAGTTGTGTTTATTTACCCGTCATGTGCTGTGATTAGTATAATTTGGTGAAGGTTACAAAATTAGGATGTATTAGTAAGATAGGGTAATGTACAAGGGATATATTGTTGCCAGACAGAGTTGTGAGGACGCCCTGGACTGGATGATAGTTGGGGTGACATGTCAGGTGTGCTACGGGGATTCGAAGAGCGTCAGTGTGGGCCACTGAAGTGAGTACATTATGGGAATTTATTGAGTATTATGAGTGATATACAAGTGAAGTTTAGTTGGATTTTGTATACTGATTGTTGCTTTATTTTTAATATTTGGGATATGATTGTAACGGATGTCAGAATCTCTACATGAAGTGTTATTTTCTTGGTACCATTGTGAGGGATTGAACTGGGTGTACTATGATATGTGGATGTGTGTATTGATTTGCCCATGTTTGCAGGTCGAAACACTTCAAGCAATAAACACCTGTTACGATTTGTGGTTTATTACACATTTGGAATCCCCAACATTTCGACTTCAACCACAATGGGCTGGCAAGAGGAGATGGAATTGTTAAAGAGGAAGAGGGCCATTGCCAAGGGGAAATTCACAAGAAAGGTGACCCTGCTGGATGAGGGTGTACGGGAAGGTGAGCCAGTATCAGTATTGAAGAATAACTATGAACAGATTTCTGAGGCCTTTCAACACCTAGAAGACAGTAATGATGTGATATTAAAATATGTGTGATAATAAATTAGAAGACAAGTTAGTTAAGGAGGCTGAAGAATACATGATAGATTGTGAAAGAATCATGAAGAAAAGACTAACAGAAATTAGTAGCATTGAAAACATACAGAACAGTGTCAAGCTTAAAGTAAAGATAAAAGGCATTTGAGCCTCCTAAATTTGATGGGAATTTAAGAGAGTACCCTCGTTTTAAGGAGGACTTTAAAAATCTAGTCAAAAGTGTGTATAGTGAAGATGCGTATGCATTGAAAATGTGTCTCAGTGGTGATGCCCTTCAGACTGTCAGAGGTGCAGAAGGTAATTATGAAGAGATGTTTGAAAGGTTAGATGACAAGTTTGGAAATGCGAGAAAGGTGGTGGACTTGGTAATAAGTGACCTTAGGGCTTTGAAAAGGATCAATGAAGGTGATACCAAAGGATTTATAAGGATGGTGGATCAGGTGGAACAGTGTTGGCTAGATTTGAAAAATATAAACTTGAATGAGGAACTTAATATTGCTAATGTAGTCAGTCATATTGAGAAGGTGTTGCCCACACTTCAGAAGAGGGAGTGGGTAATAAAGGCAGAAGAAGTATCTGCTACTAGTGATCTCTTTCCCACTTTATTGAAATTTCTTGCAAAGGGAGAGAAAGGTATTGGAGTATATGAATTCTAGTGTCAGATCTACTGGCGGTGATAGAAGTTCAGTACATCATGTAAATAATTCAGCTGACAAGGTCATGGAGTCAGATCTGGTAACACTAATAAAACAAATGAAGGAAGAGCAACAACTAAAGAATAAAGATTTAGAGTCATGTATTGTAAATTTGACGGAGATGGTGAAAGGTACCCACTTGAAGACTGGAAATAATGAGGGAGGATGCTGGATTCACAATTCCAGGAACCATGATACTCTTGATTGTTATAAATTTAAGAATCTCAGCAACAAGGAGAGGTTTGAGTTAGCTAGAAGCAATGGAATATGTTTTAAATGCTTAAAGGGATATCATCAGGCATGGAATTGTAATACAAACAAGTTGTGTGATGTCAGGATCAGGGGTCAAGGTGTGTGTAACCGTCATCATCATCCACTGGTGCATTTTGAACAGGAAGAAGGTGCTAGTCATAATACAGTATCTGCAAACACTCTGAACACCTTATTGAATATCAGTACTGTGTACAGTAACACTCAACCTATAACAGTACTGTGGGATTCAGGTTCTGACATAACCTTGGTGACACACAGTATGGCAGAAAAACTAAGTTTGAAGGGTAAGGATGTGAATTTATCCATGATCAAGGTTGGCAATGTAATTGAACATCATTCTACCAAAGAATATTGCATACCACTGATTGATAGGACTGGGCATGTATGGGAAATTAATGCCATTGGTATAGAGGAAATATCTGCTAAAATCAATGAAATTAATGTGTCAGGAGTTAAGGAGTTATTTGTAGGAGTATCAAACCATGATATTAATTGCCCTTGTGGTGAGATTGACATGCTGATTGGGGCCAATTACAGTGAATTATTGCCTAAAGTTGTTCAGACTAATGAAGGTCTTCAATTGCTAGAGAATCCATTTGGATTCAGTATACGTGGCAGACACAGCAAAATAACAGCCTCAGGGAGCACGACGAACCATGTGATTGTGAGAACTCACAAGGTGTCAAGCTCAATAAGCCTCAATGAGATCAAGGTAGAACCTACAGATACACTTAAGTCACAATTAGATAAATTCTTTGCTTTAGAGGAGAGTGGGGTGCAGTGTGACACAAGATGCCTTAAATGCCTGTGTAAGGGTTGTCCTGTAAGTGACTGTGTCAATATTAAGGAAGAAAGAGAACTGAAATTGATTGAGGAGGGATTAGTATATCATGAAGAAGGGGAAGTATTGGACAGCAAGCTATCCTTGGATAAGGGACCCGAGACATCTTAAGAACAATGTAAAAGTGGCCGTGGCTAGATTAAAAACTACAGAAAATAGACTGAAAATATTGGATATCCAGTATGCCCAGAGTTATCACAATGAAATCAAAGACATGGTGAAAAGGGGGGTAGCGAGACAATTAAGTGAAGAGGAAATGCAGTCATACAATGGCCCAATTCACTACATTTCCCATCATGAAGTATTGAAACCAGATTCTGCTTCAACACCTCTGCATATTGTATTTAACTTCCATCTTCATCATACATGGGACAAAAACTTAATGATTTTTAAGCAAAGGCCAGTTGTTCTTAACAACATGATTGGAGTCTTGCTAAGATTTAGACAGGAAAGGGTTGCCATAACTGGTGATATATCAAAAATGTATCATTCTGTGAAAATCAACACACTGGACCAACACACACACCGATTTCTTTGGAGAGATTTAAACAGTAACAGACCACCTGATCACTATGCCCTGACCTCAGTGACTTTCGGGGATAGGCCAAGTGGGACCATAGCTGTGCTAGCATTAAGGCATACTACAGAAAAATTTGGTAAAGGAGATCCTGAAGTTTATAACATGATTGTAAACAACACATATGTTGATGATATTCTCTATTCCATTGATACGGTAGAAAAGGCTTTTGATTTGATACAAAGAGCAGAACATGTAATATCTCTTGGAAACTTTCATGTGAAGCATCGGATAGTAAGTGGGCAACATGAGAACCATAGTATCAACATCATGGAATCTGACAATGAGAAAATTCTAGGGCTCAAGTGGAATCCCAAGGATGATAATTTCTCTTTTAATGTTAAGGTAAATTTCTCTCCTAAAGTTAAAAAGATCCGGAGTGGTCCAAACTGGGATCATAGAGAGATTAAGCCAAACTTCCCTGAGGTGCTAACTCGCAGAAGGATACCAAGTCAAGTGGCATCCTTCTATGATCCATTGGGGTTAGCTGTACCAGTTGTGTTGAGAGCAAAAATTTTGATGAGATCTATGATCTCAAAATGTGATCCAAATAAGAGAGTGGAATGGGATGAACCATTAGATGCCGATATTGTAAATGAATGGAAATGTTTTTTCACTGATTTGTATGGAGTAGAAAACTGCACATTTAAGAGACCTCTGAAAGAGCCAGCCAATGCATCAGGTAAAGCATCACTTGTGGATCTTCTCTGATGGCAGCACACAAGCGTATGGAGCATGTGCGTATGTTAGATGGCAGACTGATGACAACAAATTTCAGACTAATTTGGATCAAGTGGCTAAGAAAACAAAATAGCACCTATGAGGACAATTGACCATTCCTCGTCTAGAACTTTGTGTGGAGCTCTTTTGTCAGCTAGATTAAGAGAAACTATAGTGAGAGAATGCAACTGGGAATTTGAATCCATATTCCATATTGTAGATTCATCTATTGTCAGAGATCAGATTCAAAAGGAATTTGCATGGGTTCCGGCCACGCTTTGTGGCTGTCCGCATAGCAGAAATACAACTGAAAACAAATCTAAAGGATTGGTGGTGGGTGGACACAGTTCAGAATGTGGCAGATTTTAACTTCTAGACCATGCACTTCAGATAAGATTAAGGAGGATTCAACTTGGCAACATGGGCCTGAATTTTGAGATTGCCAATTTCAGAATGGCCAGTTAAACAGCAATGTGCAGATCACTCTACCGGATAGAATAGGCATAATAGGCTATGACAGTTGCTAAAGGACATCTGAGAAATTTAAGCATGATTAATGTGAAAGGATTTAGCAAATATGAAACTTTGTATAAGAGAGTTACATGTGGTAGGATAATGTCTATATTCAAACATAAATCCTTAAAGAAAGCTGTGCTGAAGGAGCCTACGTTGCCTGAGGAAATGGAAGAAGCAGAAGTACTGTGGGTAAAGAAACCATGCAAAGTAACATGACTAACTGGAAAGACAGATACAGAAGGTTAGGCCCCATAATGACAGACAATGGAGTAATTTTAGTGGGTCAAAGAATATCAAAATGGTTAAAGGAAAACTGGAATCAAGATCACTTCATGTTGATACCAGCTAACCACCCAGTTACTAGACTTGTATGTGTCCAGCTTACATAGTAGAGATCATGTGCAGGTATTTGAAACCACCTTGGCACAAGTTACAGAGTAAGAATCTTCTCTGGGTGCCGGAGAGCCAGGAAATTAATAAAGTCAATTAAAGATAAATGTGTCACATGTAGAAAACTCTCAAAACAAACTGAGAACCAGTGTATGGGTCAGGTGTTAGAAGAAAGAATGAAGCCAACTCCACCATTCTATCATACTGCTGTCGATTTGTTTGGACCATTCAATATTAAGGACACTGTTCAGTAAAAGGAGAACTCATGGTAAGGTATATGGGGTAATATTCTAGCTGCTTAGTTACTAAGGAGCAGTTTATGTAGGAGTTGGCAGAAGGATATAGTGCAAGTGATTTCATGGCAACTTATCAAAGATTCATCTCAGTCAGGGGTGCACCCAGAATACTGTATTCTGACAGGAGTGAAGACCAGCTGATAGCAGCTGGAAAGAATTATTGAAAGAATTGGAAAAAAATGAAGGAGTTACTACTTGGAAATATAATAGACCTAGTGATGCACCATGGTACAATGGTGCCAGTGAATCCCTTATCAAATCAGTGAAAAGAAATCTTTGTATTGCAATTGGGGATTCAGTATTAACTTTTGGTAGACTTCAGACAGCCTTATTTAATGTAGCCAGTATGATGAATGAAAGACCCATAGGGGTAAAACCTTGCTTTAATTTAGGAGACAAGTAATTACCTCTGCCCTAATGATCTATTGCTTGGACGAGCTAGTGTAAAATGTCCACAGGGAATATATGATTCAGATGGAAGTTCTATAAGAGAAGATTAGAGGAGTTTATTCAAAGAAAATTGTTGAATCATTTTGGAGAAAATGGCAGGAGAGATTTCTTTCCAACGATGGTAGTGAGACAAAAATGGCACACCAATAGGAGAAATGTAAGAGTGGGTGATGTGGTTTTAGTTCAAGATGCTAATGCAGTTAAGGGTACCTGGAAATTAGCTCAAGTAATAAAGGCAGAGAAGCAGATCCAGGTCATTGATGGTGCTGTAAGAGATGTGGGCTTAAGGTATAAGATAGTCAAGGAAGGTAAAGGATATGATGGGGGTGACAGACAAAGTCATGAGTAGGTCAGTGCATAAGGTTAATAGTGTTATTACCTAAGGAAGAACAAGAGTGATGATGAGCGTGTAGGATCATTATAGATATGATTTTATCTACATGTACCAAAGCATTCTATGTACTACCTGTGTATATTGTATGTTCACTTTGGTCGAGGTGGAGTGTATCATTAAAATGATATGTTAACCATCTATTATTTATTTATACAATATATTTTTTTGTTATCTGTGTTAAAGAAAATGTAAGTTGTGTTCTATTGGAATAGGAGAAGTTTAGTACGCTTCTTTGTGGTGTTTTGTTTCACCCACTACCTGTGAACATGGAAATTGTTGGCGGAAGGTTGTCTAAGCCGGGCCCACCTGTGTACTGTGGGTTGTTGTGTTGGGTAGTCCTCTGTGCTACAGGTTAGTTGTGTTTATTTGCTAGCCTCGTGCTGTGAATTAGTATACTGTGGTGAAGATTACAAGCAAAGGATGTGTTTAGTATCAAAGATAATGCAAGTGATATTATTGTTTGCCAGGCCAGAATGTAAGAGGACGCCCTGGACCTCATGTCGGTTGGTATGTTGGTTGGTCCTCCGTGCTACAGGTTAGTTGTGTTTATTTACTTGATGTGTGCTGTGATTAGTATAATTTGGTGAAGGTTACAAAATTAGGATGTATTAGTAAGGATAGGGTAATGTACAAGAGATATATTGTTGCTAGAGACAGAGTTGTGAGGACATATGGACTGGATGATAGTTGGGGTGACATGTCAAGGGTGTGCTGCAGGGATTCGAAGAGCGTCAGTGTGGCAGGCCACTGAAGTGAGTACATTATACAGAATTTATTACTGGGTATTATTTACAATTGATATACAAGTGAAGTTTGGTTGGATTTTGTATACTGATTGTTGCTTTATTTTTATATTTTGGGATATGATTGTAACGGATGTCAGAATCTCTACATGAAGTGTTATTTTCTTGGTACCATTGTGAGGGATTGAACTGGGTGTACTATGATATGTGGATGTGTATTGATTTGCCCATGTTTGCGGGTCGAAACACTTCAAGCCTAGCCTAAACACCTGTTACGATTTGTGGTTTATTACACATTTGGAATCCCCAACAATCATTAACCTAACAAATGTGGCGGATAGAAGATAAAAGAGTACAAAGCAATGTGGCGAAACAAAACGAAAGCCATTAAAATCCGCCTAGAGTCGAAGGGCATTAAAGAGTGGTGGGGAAACTGAGTCAAAAATTACCTCTCGCGGCAACAGTAAGTATTCCAGGTCTATTCTGCCTTTATTTCCGGCCTCGCTCTTTCACCTGCACCGCCCGGGTCCAAAAGAGGAGAGATTAACGCAGCGGAAAAATGTATTATTTTCTTTTTTAGAGAAACGCTGCTCAGGGGAGACATTAAAGTGTCTTCAAATGCTGGCACGATGTTAAGAGTGTTCGAAACGCTCCGAGTATCTTTTCCTTATCCTCATTTCAGGGAAAGAAAAGTAAAAAAATTCAAGTTCAAGGCGACCCAAAACTTTTATTTTTATTTTTTACTTGTTATGAACGATTTCGCCTAAGAGAGAGACAGCACTTACATGATGTCATAGCATTGTGCTGCGTAAATCAAGAACGCCTCGGCCACACAGCTGACCATCAGTGCCTTCTGACAAACAGGGATGCGTTAACTTCTATCTACCTAGTATATTTTATAAAAAAAATAAACTAAAAATATCATATACAGTACTATATTATGCATTGATTAGTTTGGGGCCTCAGGAATGTTTGTTGTGTGTCACCTATTTATATTTGCAACGTACGCACTCACAGAACACAGCAAGGATAAAAGAAGCGAGATTGGAATACGTTCGTGCACAAAGTTTCCCTTCATATCTTCCTCCCAAGCTTGGAAGCAAGTCCGAGGACTTCGTGCGCGAGTTTGCTACACTTGCACTTACTAAAAGTAAGGGAGAGGAAGATGTGGAAGCTCCAGATGCCATCTATTACAAATCCCGGTAGTGATCAATACAGCGAGACATATGAATAAACAAACTGTCTTGGTGTGGAGAGATGAAATGAGGTCTGTGGTGGGCGGTGGCAGGAGGCCACTCCCTCTGCCTCACACTCTCCCACGCCTCAGCTGGCCAGCGATCTTCACATAATATTAGTGAGGAATCTTGAGGGGTTTGGCAGCGCATCTTTATTGACATCCTGGCCGGCTGGCGGGGCAATATATTCTGCTTCATATCACGTCTCTAGCTGGAGTATCTTTAAAGCCATACGTCTCCGGCACACGTTTCAAATAACTTGGCGTTGAGCGGAGGAGCAAATCACCTCCCAGGCCCCTCGCCCCCCTCCCATTCCCCTACTGCCACTGCCATTCACCACGTTGCCATTCGTGCCACGGGTCATCGAGCGTCGCTATGTCACGCCTCGCCGCCTCCTGCCGCTCAACACCGCCGAGGCTTTGAATAAGACGTGGGTGATAAGACGCATGAAAGAGTGTTGCGGAATGCGCCGGTGGTGGTGGGCGCCTGCAGCTTTTGGTATTCAGCTAAATCATCATGTACGAGTATATCAACACGCAAGGTGAATGACGGGATATTTACCCTGATAGACGCGATGCTAAGAGAGGTCATCTAATAAAGATTTTTGCCCGTGCTGGTGGAAGCGTCAAAGTTTTTGGGAATGAAGAACACCTCTCCTTACACACACACACACACACACACACACACACACACACACACTTACACATACACATACACATACACACACACAGACACACACACGCACACACACACACACACACACACACTCACAGACACACACACACACACACACACATCTCTTGAAAGGCCTCTAATGGTATCATAAACATCCTAATTTGACTGAATACTCCCAGGACATCACCGAGAGATCTTCAAGCCAATCAATCAATCAATCAATCAATCAATACATAGAGATAAGAGGAGGGAGGAACTAATCTTACTCTCCCTTACCGTACACAGTGAGGGTGACGAGGGCGGTGGGCAGGTGGACGACATTTCAAAGTCCACCCGGCACTTGCTGGAAGTAGCGGTGTCAGAGCCTTGCGCTGGGTCAAGAGTGAGACGCGCCCCGCTCGGGTCGGAAGCTTCAGGCACGTCCGCATGCTGGGATCAGTCAACTCCTTGCGCTCTTGCACCCTCCCGCAGGTCCTGTCCTGTCAAAGGCACCAAAGGAAACACTTCACCTCCAGCCACTGCTATACTGCTACACCACGCAAAACACTGGGGCGCTCTCTCTCTCTCTCTCTCTCTCTCTCTCTCTAAAACGTCCCCTGAAATTCGTGGACTATCGCCTTGGGAAAACATTTGAGCATCTTTGTTACCGCAATCTTAATTACACTTTAAAAAGTTCAAGAAATTTTGAAGAATAAGTGATATACTTTTTTTCTAATGCTTAAGAGGCTGGATTGTATGGATCTACAGTACACACACACACACACACACACACACACACACACACATACACACAAACATATAAATCGAGATATTTTTTTTTCACAATTCACGAAGGCTAAAAGAGGATCTATTATTTTGTAACTTTACAAAAAATAATAATTCCACGATAAGGTCGCGGGCGTGGGAATGACCGCCTCCTCTCCCACCCACCCACTTGAGTATGCACGGCCACACAAATTACAACTCGTCACCAAATTACTTTCGCTAAACAAGACGTTTCCTCAACACTTCCTAAACTCATAAACATTTCGGATCGATGTTTTAACAGTGCCACTCAGCTTGTTGCCACACCAGCTTTGTGCAGTGCGAGTGAGTGGGCGTGGCAGATGCCGCCGTATTCCCTCGCCATCCATCACTCTGGTCGCTCGGTACTCAGCTAGACATCGCCCCCCGCCCAGGCACCGGCAGTGCTGGTGGTGGTGGTGGTGGTGGTGGTGGTGGTGGTGGCTTTGAAGGGGAGCAGCACACCACGCAACACGCAGGACAGCTTTGGGTATTGCCTGAGTCAAGTGTCAGTGCTGTGTCGTTGTCAGAATTAGTATGGTTTGTGGGGATAAAAATGAAAAAAAGAGCAAGTGAGACTTTGAAATGCAGCACGATAATTAAAATTGTAATCTCAACAGTCCATTGGGAGAGAGAGAGAGAGAGAGAGAGAGAGAGAGAGAGAGAGAGAGAGAGAGAGAGAGAGAGAGAGAGAGAGATACAAGATATTTTATTGGCCCCTTAGAAAAACATTCATATATACAAATATGTACAATTTTATAGCCTATGGTCCGATAAGCCGAAGCTTTACTACGGACCATCTACTATTATGTAAATTGAGCAGGTACACATGTGATGTGGGTCATTGTCTATTAAAATAATATAAATTGTAGAAAATAATAATAATAATAATAATAATAATAATAATAATAATAATAATAATAATATAAATGATAATAATAATAATAATAATATAAATAATAATAATAATAATAATAATATAAATAATAATAATAATAATAATAATAATAATAATAATAATAATAATAATATAGATAATAATAATAATTATATAAATAATAATAATAATAACATAAATAATAATAATAATATAAATAATAATAATAATAATAATAATAATAATAATAATAATAATGATATAAATAATAGTAATAATAATATAAATAATAATAATAATAATAATAATAATAATAATAATAATAATAATAATAATAATACCATAAAAGTAATATTAATAACAATAATAGTATTAACAATAATACTAACAACATACATTGATATGAGGGTAATAACAAATGAATAAGTGTAGTGCACTGAAATCACTAGACACAAGTTATAGTTATTGTCATTGCTGGGTGTTATGAAGAAGTGTTGTTTTCATTTTTTTGTTAAAAGTGTCCTGTTGGGTGATGCGCCTTTAATATCCTGTGGCAGTGTGTTCCCAGAGCCTGCTGCCCCGCATAGGACACTCTGCTGTGCATGGTCGGTGCGGCACAGCGGAATACGGAGGATTTGTCTGTTTCTTGCTATTGGTTGGAAGCCACAGTGTACAGGGGAAGGTGCTTAGCGATGCATGTACAAATGAAATGGTCTGTAATATTATGATGTTGCATGGAGCTTAAGTATTTTGTGTTCAGTGAAGAGAGAAGTGTGATCATAACAGTGACGGTAGAACATAATACGAAGCATTTTGTTCTGTGTGAGAAAGAAGAACTGTTAATTAAGGTTTAAAATGCTCCACTTTACACAGCACAACAATACAACAAATGTGGATGTACCGTTGATATGTAAATCAATTTTATAGATTCAATGGGCAGCTGATTCCTTATTCTATACAATAGACCTGTTATTTTTCAAAGTTTTGGTTGGATCACCTGAAGATCCGCCACCCCCACAGGGATCACCTGAAGATCCGCCACCCCAGATTTTGTCTCACCTGAAGATCCGCCACCCCAGACTCTCTCGCTTGGTTAGGTTAGGTTAGGTTAGGTTAGGTTGGATTAGGTTAGGTTAGCCTAACCTAACCTAACCAAACCTGCTCCATGTATGAACGCATTAAAAAACTGAGTGGATATAAAAAATGCAGAAAAAAGTTTTACTTCATTAAAAGTATGGGATCACCTGAAGATCCGCCACCCCAGATTGTCTCACCTGAAGATCTGCCACCCCGAGTGCGGCTGGGGGTGGCGGATCTTCAGGTGAAATCCAATTTGGTTTTCAAAGTATCAATATGAGAGTTCCATTTGAGGGTATTATCAATAGTAATTTCAAGAAATTTCACTTCGCTGAGCTGGCTTATAGGAATATTGTCAATTTTGATAGTTAACAAGGGGTGCGGCTGAGACATCAGTGGTCGATTCATCATACAACTGATGCTTTTTAATATTTGATTGTGAATATTACTTTTTAATAAGTTTGCAACCTTGACCATCTATTCATTTGTAATTTTCTCCAAATCCTTAGTAATTTTTATTTTTTGAGTTGTATTGATGTGTCGTCAGCGAAAAGTAAAGATTGTGGTACTTCACTACAAGCGTGGTAAATCATTAATGTATACCAAAAATAGAGATTACTAATGTTGAGCCTTGAGGAATACCAGATTTAATTGCTTTATGAGAAGATGACTGATTATTATTTATAGTGAACTATTGTATTACTGAGTAAAATTAATATTAAACCAACAATAATTAGCTGTGCCTCTAATTCACCGGATTTTAAGTTTTTCTAGCAGTGTTGGATGAGAAATGGTATCAAGAGAAACTTTGGTTTAAATCACGAAATACTTTAATACTGTAAGACTTTTCGTCCATTTACGTCATAAATATATTGATATAGCTGTTGCGAGGCCAATTCTGTACTATATTGAGGTCTAAAGTTCGTCAAACTGTTGCTCTGTTGTGTATTGAATTTTGAGTGAGATAGTCAATGAGACTTGAGACCGTGCCTTTTCAAGTATTTTGCTAAAAGTTGATACAAGATGGCTATGGATCTATAATTTGTAGCTGAAGTAGTTTGTTACCTTTTTTGACACTGGAACAATTTTGGCCATCTGGAGATGTTTTAGGAAAAGTGCCTTCTTCAAAACACCAGTAATTGTACGGTTAAAAATGGGGATATTATGTTACTGCACTTTTTTATTACTTTAGCGTCTATATCGCAATCGCCGTAGGAGAAGCTATTTTCAAATTGTTTATTCCATATTTTCAATTTCTTTTTGAACGGTTGGCTGAATAAAGAAAGAAAATTGAGTCGGTTCAGTAAGTACTTGGTGAATGGCACTGGTGGTGGAGGAATGTTTGTAACAAGGCTGTTTGCAACGCTACTTGAAGTAATCCCATTAAAAACTTCAGCCACCTCATTTCTTCTTTCTGAAATATTCTTTTTCATGAAATGTTATGGCATAGATTTAAGTTCTTTCCAGAAGACTTACCCATCATACCATTAATCATCTCCCAGGAGTTTTTTGTATTTCCTGCATTTTTCTTTTAAGAATTTAAGCTTATAATAATTATCTTTGGCAATCCTGATTAAAGAAGTTGATATATTTTTATATTTTTTAATATTTTTTGTAAGTTAATACATTTTGCGTAAAGTTTACTGTAGTCCTGTTTCTTTGTTTTATAGGTTGCCGTTCATTGAGTTACGTAAGGCTTATTACTGTACTTATCTTTAGTTATGAGAAGGTTTTTAAGTGGAAAAATGTTTGTTATAGATGCTCGAAAATTTAGTTATGTATACGTCTACGCTTGGTTACTTACGCAAGGGCTGATCATGGCTGAAAACAGTATCCAATTATATTCTTATGGCTCATTTGTAAAATGTTATATAATTGTCATTTATCATCCTTTTTAGTTATGATTTTTGTCCGAATACTTGTGAAATGACAATGCTAAGAAAACGATAATTAAACCTTTACAAATGATCACTGATTGACGAATAAATCATTCCATAGAATTTATAATTTGCATCGTTATCCATGTATGATCTAATATTATTTAGCTGCAACGACTTAGTAACTCTTGTTACTTTAGTCATCACTAGAATATGAGAATGAGTATGAGTAAAATAAATCGGATAAGCTTTGTTCAAAGTCATGTTTAAAAAAAAAGTTTATATTAAAATCACCTGAAATACTACAAGCACATGGTAATTGTACCCCTACTTATGAGACCAATCAAGAGCTCTAATGATAAAAAGTCTAAATACTTGAATTTGTTGCTCTGTAAAGTATTACTACAAACTAATATAAGTATGTGTGTGTGTGTGTGTGTGTGTGTGTGTGTGTGTGTGTGTGTGTGTGTGTGTGTGTGTGTGTGTGTGTGTGTGTGTGTGTATACCATTAGTTGCTGCAGATATTGGTAGAGGGTGAAGGCATAAGATTAATGTGGATCAAAAAATATTTTATGCATATGTACATTTTCAGGCGTAATTTAACAGTGCTGTGAAATTTAGAAGGAGCAGCTTATGCTGCAACTCATACAATGGTATGGCGATGTGTCGGTTAAGCAGACTGGCGCCACTCAATTGGTGTGATATTACTATCACTCTGAAAGTATGTCATCTGCTCTGTCTGGGCTCCCTGCCTTGTGGCTCCGTAGTTCTTTCCGAAGCCTTGGATGTTTTTTTTGGATGGCGTTTGCTATGTTGCCTTCTCCGTGGGAAGGTTAAGAGCAGAGTGGTGACTTCAGAGATTTGATAGTGGTCGACGACCGGTAGGAGCCTGGATTCATTGTGTTTGCAACCGTATTGGGACTGAAGGAGCTATTACAAGGCTGATCCAAGTGTATTGTGATGTGTGTAGCGTGATAGAAAGTAGAAAGAACAACTAACAGGGCAGAAAGGAAGAGAGTCAAGAGAGCGAGCGCTGAGACGTGGATGCGTCCCAGACGTATATTCATGTGATCAAAGAATTACTTTATAAACTTATATAAATAAAAAGTTAGATATTCCCCACCCAAATTTCCCCATTTCGTTTTGCTTCTTAAAAAGTTTAAATAGGTAAGATCATGTAGCAGAGAGATTGTTTCTTTCCTGTAGCGCTAGTTTGCTTCCACGCAACTCCGGAAATGAGAGCCCCACAAATTTTTGAAACATAAGTGATCAGACAGAGTGAGAGAGGCGACGAGTACCGTGGCGCGTCCAGCACGCGGGAGGCAGGTCTCTCACTCCACTTTGCCCCTTCCCCTTTCACTCCTGCCACATTTCCTGTGCACGTCTTTCTGGTGGCATGGGTCCCTGCCTTTGCTTCAGACGGTAGCTGAGTGATATCAAAAAAAAATCAAAAGAAAGTATATCTGTGAGAGAGTATTTGTGACTAACTCCAGCTGCTCCTGTGACAGAAGGTTGTTCTGTGTATAGTCTTGTCTTGTTGTGTCCGTGTAAATAGCATTTTTTAGAGGAGCAGGCTCCTTACTTTATTATTTTTTTTCTTGGCTAAGTGCAGTCTCTGATTATTTTTTTCTATATTAGCATGTATGTTTGTGTGTCGTGTGCTTGTCAAGTGCTAGTAATGTCCGAACTCGCAGCTGTGTTTGTCTATATATATATATATATATATATATATATATATATATATATATATATATATATATATATATATATATATATATATATATATATATATATATATATATATATGATTACAGACTGTATTCAAGATATAGCCCCTTATATAATGCATATCATCTTGTCCATCTGTAGTTTTCTAATCACTGAAAATAAAGTAATAAGGAGCTGGCATCAACGCCAGAACAACTCACTAGCGTAGATGAGCTAAGAATAACAATGCAGACAGAGCATTGCACTAATATTACAACTTTTAAAAATTTTTTTGTTTGTCTATGAACACACTAGAGCCGCAAATGTTGTTTATGGTGATAGGTGTGGTGTATTATCACGAGCACCATGGCAAGAAATTCTTCCTTCGTGTGGCTTCGGCCGGCAACAGAAATGGAGAACTTACTGAGACTGTGCTGCAAGGAAGGAGTTTTTACCACGGTTGTGGGGCTAACAGTTGGCTCCATTGTGCCTCTCAGTGCGCATCAAGAGAGCGCTTCATCATATGTTCAGGTTAGACATTTGCCTCATTTCGGTAAGTACCACCTGGCAGCTGTCATCAATAAAAAGCTTGAAAAATTACACCAGGCAATTGAACCTGCAACAGAATGTTTAGTTCAGGGGTTCATAACGCAGGAAAACTTATGTCTCGGCATGGAGCTTCACTACTTCAGTCTGCATAAATAAAAAACATATTACACAATAATAGGTGAAAACAGTCGTATTTATTCATCTCCAAACGCCAAGGCATGCATAATTTTTTTTTTTTCACTTTTTTTGAGTGCTTTATAACTATTTAAGAAACTCCTTTGCAGGAAGGTACCGGTCTTAAGGATGTGTTTCCCGGGAGGCGTGAAGCACTTTATGGGCGTGTGACATGAACCGGGAGGAACTTGGTTTCCAGGTGCAGTGATTCCTGTACATCCTTACTTGCACATAGAGATGTATCTTTATTTGTCAGTGGAGGTAAGAGGAGCTATGGACTAAAGCTACGAGGCCTGAAAGAAGTGTATAGGTAATAAAATGAGAACACGTAGTTTAGGCACAGCTGCATGCAACAAAAAAATAATAAAAAAGTTTCCAAAATGCTGCTCCCTTAATAGGGTCTGAAGCGGTAGTCAAAATTTGAAGGATAGGTGTCTTGAAACCTTCCTCTTGAAGGAATTCAAGTCATATGAAGGTGGAAATATAGAAACATTAAGAAAGTTCCAGAGTTTACCAGAGAAAAGGATGAATGACTGAGAATACTGGTTAGCTGCTCTTGCATTAGAAGAGGTGGACAGAATAGGGGTGAGAGAAAAAAAGAAAGTCTTGTGCAGCGAGGCCGTGGCAGGAAGGGGAGGCATGCAGTTAGCAAGAGTAGAAGAGCAGTTAGCCTGAAAATAGCGGTAGAAGATAGCTAGAGATGCAACATTGCGCCAATGAGAAAGAGGTTGAAGATAGTCGGATTGCTTGTTATGTTATGCCTTGGCTGCTGATGCCACGCATCATTTCCTTTCCTCGGAGTAACAGACACGCAGGAGCTAGTTCAGGCTGTGGAGACGCTAATGCAGTACCACTTTCCTACTACCGAAGGTCCTTTGTAGTGTGCACGTCTCCTTCGTACCGGTGACCCCTGGCTGCAGTTTCCGGCAGGAGTTGTCTGCCACTTTTCCCTACACCCGCACATTGCTGCTGTGGCCAATGCCACGGCATCGCCGATGGTACCTCAAACATGTACATTGTGAACGCATTCGCATAAACGTGTTGGACGACATGCTCTCCGATAAGAAGACCGTCGACGACGCAGTTCAGCTGGGCAGGATTGATACTGGAGAGGAAACCAACGGTATGATTACAACCCGGATGATGGAACTGATGGAGGACGAAGACCAGTACCAGCAGCTTCGAGAGAATATGAAAAAGAATCAAAACAAGATGAAAAATTAATCCCACGTGCTTGCATCCGATGGCAGAAGAAGATCCTGCTTTTTAAGAGTCAGATAGTCCTGCGTGACCTGGACAAGGAGACCACCCAAACCTTCATCAGCAAGTGCAAAGAAGAGCTCGATGCGTTGAACAGTGGACTACTGGCGGTGTTCAACACAAGTCACGTTGACTTCGTGTTGGAAGGAGAGGCCTAGAACAAGGGCACTTTTACAGAATCCAAGAGCTTCATGCTGGTAACATGAGACGTTATTGGTCAAGTAACACATCGGGAGCACTGGGTGCTCACAGAATGATGATGAGGAACGTTGTCTCGACACCTCTTAATTGGAAGGACCACTTTTAGGGACGCTGCCAGAAACATCCCTTCGAAAATATCACTAAAAGTCCTCAAGAAAATTATGCAGTGACGTGTGAATTATTATTGTTGGGTGGAGGAAATGTAGAAGAATATTTTTGCAGGAGCAGTCATCACCAGAGTATGACTATGCTACATCCAACATGGGTAACATAGACCATATCATCCTGTCAGAAAGGCATAAGGTAAGGCTCCAGCATCTTTTCGTGGTTACCTCATGCGTAGCACTGAACCTATGGGACACGTTTCACACACCATGCGAGGACGCCTCATATACAGCTTTGTTTACGCCAGCGACGTTCTCACTCGGGATAAAGCTCAGGGTACATGGATAAGACCTTTGAGAACCTGGTGACAGTGCTGAACATGTAAGCAGAGCAGTACACTGCTGATAGAGAAAATAAACATGATGATTTACACTATCTCAGAAATCATTAGTATAGCTTGACAGTTGTCATACTCAGAAGACAAGCCACACAAGGTGATATGACAAAAAGTATTTAACTTTATTAATGAAATACCATATAAATGACAAAATATTCAGATCAGTATATAAATTAAAAAGATAACATAACAGCTTACTACAACTTTAAATGTATCCCATATTTACAATAATGTAGCCATGTTTGGTGATCCACCATGAAAACATTTATAGTTATTACTCTTACTAAAAAAAAAAAAAAAAGAAATGTTAGTTATATCTGAAGTACCCCTTAAGAAGGACACATATATTTGTCCAACACACTATACTATTAATTCAATTTCATATCAACTAAAATTGGTCCAGTTGGTATCTGCATCTCTTATTACTTTTGTTCTAAAGGAATTTCAATTTTTCAAAGATTTCTTTCTTGACATTTAGGAATCTCAAGAATACTTTACATCCACCTTGGCTGCCTTCAGAAGTTCGAGAAAACGTTGGACACATGTTCATCTTGCTTGTTTGCTTGAGAGAAATTAAATCCAGGGAAGGGGAAGAATGATTGTCCTTCCTCCACGTTAAGAGCCGAGTCTGTCCTCCTTGGGTTTTCTCTTCCTCCTCTCAGATCCTCGGGGAGAAAGGGACTCAGACTTGCTGACTCGTCATGTTGGGATGCGCGACCGACAGCAACGCCTCGAGTGTCCGCACTCGTCACCACCTCCTCCCTCTTTGGTAGGGGGAACTCTGCAGGAGCTGAGGCAATCGTGAGGCCAACAGACACCAGGCGGCAGACAGCTCTCACCACCTGCCACGACACCTTCGTTCAGCTGTTCTTCTCTACCGCTCCGGAAGAACTTGGTAAAGATTGTGGCTGATCTCACCTGCCCTCAGTACCTGGCACTCATCTGCGCTTAGGTGAGAAGCCCAACTCGTTCCTGGTTCAACCCATGCCGGCCGAGACGAGATTCCTCTTGTTTCACGGCTGGAGGGACGCCGGCCTCCAAGGACTCCCACAGGACTCTTGGTGATATTGCTTGATATCTCTGTTATTGTTGGGTTGTGTTTTTGTTTTTTGTTAATTATTATTGGCCAGGTTCAGTTTCTCCCTCGTTTTCTTTTACGTCCCAATCTTAGAAGGTGTGTTGACGTGAAGCTAACCATCCCGGCCCTGACAGTGTATATCAATAATGTATTGTTCTCTGGCTCACACACATAATTCTAACTATATTACTGTTACGCGCAGGGCTTTTGCATGAGCTGCCCGTGTTCATAGCAATGAGAGGATGGAGTTTGGGGGAGAGAATGGGATTTAAGAATATGTATAGTTTTTTCTTTTGCTTGATATCATTATTTTTTATTTTGTCTTATTTATTTTGGGGTTATATGTATTTTCGTATCTCTCTGGGTTACTGAAACATTTAATTTGGCTTTTGCAGTCATAATTTGTGTTGTATACTCTGGGTTGGGCAACATGAATCATGCAGGAAGGAGGACTGAAAATTTAACCTTGTCACCTGAGTTGGTAAATTTCAATGCGCTTGTAGGGAAATCTATACTGGTAGAGTTTGCAGTGGTTCAGCGCACACTACCAAGTTAAGGTGTCTCCTGAGTCGCTTGGGGATTACACGGTGTGGCTTGAATGAAATGTCCAGAGTGTCCAGAGTGTTTAGCTGCTAGGCGTGCGTGACATCACCCACTTGCATATGGCGCTTGATGCATATTTCCGAGGTCTAGAAGAGTAGTTTAAGTTACTCGTGAACATGGTGGACAGCTGGCTTAGGCAAGGTTAGGTTAGGATTAGGTTGGAATTCAGGTTTAGACTCACTCATGAATAGATGAGTCTTTTAATTCGCTTCAATTCGATACAATGGTAATGATATATAACTAAGTCTTTTTAACAATAGTATATTAAGAATAAGGAAATTTTAACTAGCTAGAACCAACTGATATGGAACGTCAGCCACATCTTTTTAAAATTTCCTTTATAGCTTCCTAATTTTCTCGTTACTTAGTGATCTTTTAACACCTTAATAATCGTGCTACACTATAATTAGCATTGACATAACTTTTAGAATAATGTATAATTGTAAAATAGAACTTCAGACGCGACATCCACCTGAGTGATACAGAATATCATATTTTACCATATTGTTACGTATATATGTAGCAGCCCTACAGGCGAACACACAACGATGCTGTGTGTATGAGGTAGCCTCATCTGAGTACATATGTGACTATATATGAGTACATGTGTGAGTACATGTGCGGTGATCTAGGTAGCAGCATTGTGTTGCTCGTTGTTCAGAGGCTGGCGCCGTTAGCGCTAATGGAAAGTATTGACATAAGCCTGTCGGTTGACCTCTGAGGCCCTGTGGTCACGAGAGTGATAGTGTGTGTGTGTGTGTGAGGGTTAGCTAACCACGGAATAATTGTTATGCAGTACAGTTTAGTTGTAGTTCTGTGAGTGCATGCATAATATAAGTAGTAATTATCCTTACCAGCATTGATAATCTGCATGACTTGCACTTATATTTTGCAAGCTAGAATAGGTGTAGTTAAATGTCACCTGGCAGAGGTGAGGACACGGAAGGCAATGTATGAGGCACTCTGTGGCACTGAGGGACAGAGAGAGAGAGGGTATCGAGACCGCATCATGACAAGACGTGCGAGTGGAGTTTGCGTGTGACTGACTGTGACGGTAAGAGTGCCTGCCACCCTTGTACCTGCCTGTGTGGCCTGACTGTATTTTACGGTTACTTTGTGTACTGTTGTGCAATATATGGACATAAGGAGAAGCGTGTTTTCTTCTCCTCGCCCTGTGTGACTGTTCTCACTGAGAGTAATAAGTGAGTCAAAGCCTGCAGCCGTTCCCAGCCGCCCAGATAAAGTTCTTCCAGACAAATGCGCCCCGAATCCTGCAACGGTGTGAAGTGTCCCTTGCCTGCTGGTGGGGGTACATTTCAATATTAAACAATATCGCCCATGTCACGATCCCGGTTTTCTTTCCAAGAACGTGGACGGTACACTGATCGCAGAAAGTTTTAAGTGTCTGGATTTTTAATGGCCTCAAAATACCTACCTGAACTATCCGAAATCATCAGCTATTAAACACTTTCATAAAACTCTTATCTTGCACAGCACGCCAGGAATCACCTCAATGCCAGATCAGTGTTGGATTAGAAAACACAATCATTCTATATAATAACAGAATATGTTAATAATAACGTTAACTTACAAATAAATTGAGGTAATATACATTAAAAGAAATTAAGGAAAAAATTTCTTCCATAGACCAACACAGGGTAATTCCCACACTCAGTCACTATAGTTCCCCCTTACTCAGGGTCTTATATCGCCTCCCTTATTGCTTAAAGGTGATTTACATCAATATATGACATTCCCTTTATTTCACAAAGCACTACAACCCTTGTACTGCTTCACAGGCAGGTGGAATATTTTCCCCAGGTGCAGGAATTTTCCCAGATGCTGTCATCGCATCCCCAAACAACAATTCCCGTCTTTTACCTCTTCAAACCTCACAAGACATCACCACCACCGCCACAATTCACCTATAACACCATAACACCATCCCCAAAGACACCAATAACGCCACAAAACCACCACAACCCCAACCACAAAATGGCTGTCTCTCACCCTGACGCTACCCCCTCAGCGTTACATCACCGACACAACTCGCCAAACAAATTTAAGCAAACGAGAGTTCTTGGTACCACAAAAGACTCACCAACTTCATCTTAGAAGTCAGGATTATACCACCATATCGTCAATACCTCTACACACCTGCTCAATCACTACACCACCACCCAAATTTATCCTGTGAGAACGCCACCCTTCTTATCCCTCTGGGCCTCTATGCATCATGAATTTTGCTGATTCAGATACGAGAGGTAGACATGTATCGTCCCTGGCCTCAACACATTTCATCTCAAATACACCTTTTTCTTACATATACATACATATAAAGAACTTAGATTATGAAAAGAATAATACCACTATGAAAAGAATAATACCACATTATATAAAATGAGAAAATAAGCCTTATAATTTAAATATAAATATAATATAAAAAAAACGTGTTCCTTTTAACTTAATCATTCATTCCTTTCTCTGGTAAACTCTGGAACTCCCTGCCTGCTTCTGTATTTCCACCTTCCTATGACTTGAATTCTTTCAAGAAGGAGGTTTCAAGACAATTATTCATCAATTTTTGACCACTGCTCTGACCCTTTTATGGGACTGGCATTTCAATGGGCTTTTTTTTTTTTTTGCCCTTGGCCAGTATCCTTCCTACATAAGAAAAAAAAAAATTGTAAACTTGGCAAATAACATGACACCCACTTACTCGTACATACTTCACCTTCTCCGACGCTTTGATAGACTTCACTGCATCCTGCTCCACGAATGAGTGTCTGTACGATAAGATGGGCGCCCGGACTGTCCAGACATTTCATCCTGCTACAGCGACCCATAGCGACATGGGGAGGGCAAAGGAACGGCAGAGCCCCATAGATAGTGGACAGGAGGTGCACAGAATGGAGGGACCTGCAGTCTGCTACCCCCATACCGTGACGCAACGCAACGCGGAGCACTCAGCCGGCGGGGAGGAGGTACCACGACGATGGAGGCCAGTTGGAGGTTAAGGGAAGGGTGGTGGCTCTTCTACCACATACCCTCCCCTTATGGATATGCTGCAATACTTTGTTACATATGTACGTTTTCAGCTTTCAGCAACTCTGTGGGTCATGTATGTACTTGTATTAGTAACATGTCAGCCAGTGTTTCTTTGGGGAACTCTTAAATATTCACTTAACGTTTTGAGGTCAGCCTGTCACATAAGGGAAAATCCTACAATGAAATACGAGTACTATCCTAGCCAGCAAGTGAAGAAATTGACTGACTTTGAGTAAGTATAAGTATGTAAGTAAGTATAATTTTGTTAATCCACAAATAACGGAAATTAAGATACTCGCAGTCGAATAAATAGCAACAATTATTGTTCCTTCTCAATCCTCCAACTACCATTGGGCCTCCTTTGCTGCTTCATTCATTGGAAATGGTAACCACCATCACTGCGTTTTGCCTGCTGTTCTGAGCGTCAGGATAGGAGGAAGAGAATGTGGAATGTAATGTTATGTGTGTGTGTGTGTGTGTGTGTGTGTGTGTGTGTGTGTGTGTGTGTGTGTGTGTGTAAATTTCTGCTCATATCAGACATAATATCAATGTGTTATTGGTTTGTGTTGTGAATTCCATATAAATTAAGGGGTAATTAAGATTAATCTAGTACAAACTAAATATTATTTATTAATATAAGTAAAATGGAAAGTAATGTGAATGGATCACGAATACTCTTGTTGAATGATGTATCAAGGAGTCCAGGAGACATAACAACATAAGAAATAAGGGAAGCTGCAAGAAGCGACCAGGCTTACACGTGGTAGTCCCTATATGAAAAATACCTACCTATTTCCATCTATTATCCCCATCCATAAACCTGTCTAATCTTCTCTTAAAGCTCTCTAATGTCCTAGCACTAACAACATGATTACTGAGTCCGTTCCACTCATCTACCACTCTATTTGAGAACCAATTTCTTCCTATCTCCTTCCTAAACTTAAATTTTTCAAGCTTGAGCCCGTAATTTCTTGTTCTACCCTGGTTGCTGATCCTAAAAATTTTGCTTGCATCCCCCTTGTTATAACCCTTATAACACTTAAAGACTTCTATCAGGTCCCCTCTTAACCTACGTCTCTCTAAAGAATGTAAATTTAACAACTTCAATCTCGCCTCGTAAGGAATACTCCTCATCCCCTGTATCCTTTTAGTCATTCTCCTCTGTACTGATCCTAATAGACCTATATCTTTCCTGTAATGTGGGTACCAGAACTGCACAGCGTAGTCTAGATGAGGTCTCACCAGCGCCAAGTATAACTTAATATTACTTCCGGCCTTCTATTTTTAACACTCCTAAAAATTAATCCTAGTACCCTTATTTGCCCTGTTTCTGTCCTCTATGTATTGTTTTCCTAGACGGAGTTCAGAGCTAACTATAACTTCTAAATCTTTGTCGTACCCTGTAACTATCAGAGTTTGGTTGTTTAATGTGTACTTACTGTGTGGATTTCCTCTACCTACGCTAAGTACTTTGCATTTATTGATATTAAATTGCATTTGCCATCTGTCCGTCCATTCATTCATCCTATCTAAATCTGCTTGCAAGGCGATGGTATCTGATTCTGACCTATTTAATCTACCTATCTTTCCTGGTGCTAAAACTTTTTAGCCTATCTATCTCCTGTTCCACTATCTCCCTAGTTATGGAAATATCTGTCAGCTTCTCATTCTCCTCTGCTCTAGACACCTGTTCACTATCTGGCATATCCTACATGTTTTCCTGGGTGAAGACAGTTAAAAAAATACTCATTGAGAATTTTACTAATCTCCTCCCCAGAACTAACCAGCTCCCTATCTGCTGCCTTTAATGGCAGCAGACTGCCTCCTCGGAGGAGGAGGCAGTAGACCTAGTGAGGTCTAAAGCACTGTTCAGGGGGTGCTGTGAACTTATCATTAAACCCAGCTGTGACCTCACTGAACGTTTCCCTCTGTGTCTCACAACACAAGGAGGCAGTCACAGCCTGCCCTCTAAAGACAACTCTCTTCCTCCACACAAAACTACAAGCACCTAATAACACACACACCCTTCACTCAAAAATTTCAAAATCATCATGGCGACTCCTACACCAGCCTCGGAGTCCCCATCTGGGGAGAGGACCATAAATGTCCCTAGTTCGGACTGCCTTTCTGTTGACGACCCTATGTGTCTTGACACCCCCCTCAACTTATTCTTCATTAATTTCTGCAACATTCGCGGTCTAAGATCTAATTTTCAATCTGTAGAACACCACCTCTCCTTTTCTAAACCTCATTTTCTTTTCCTCACTGAAACTCGGGTGTCTGAGGCAGCTGACAGTAGCCCCTTTTCTGTTCCCTCCTACTTTCTCTATCCTCATTTTTTATCCAAAGCTGGATGCTGCGTTTATGTGCGCAATGACTTAACCTGCTCTCGTGTTAACGTTCTTGAATCTTCCGAGTTTTCCACCATCTGGCTACGACTACAGAGTCACTCTCAAACTAAATTTATCTGTGCTGTATACCTTTCACCTAATTCCTCTGACTATAAGAATTTCTTTGACTACTTAACTTCCAAAGTGGAGCACATTCTGACCCTCTTCCCTTTTGCAGAGATCTCCATTCTTGGAGACTTCAATGTTCACCACCAGCTTTGGCTTTCCTCTCCCTTTACTGACCATCCTTATGAACTAGCCTTCAACTTTGCAATCTTCCACGACCTAGAGCAATTGGTGCAACACCCTACTCGTATTCCTGATCGTCTTGGAGATACGCTCAACATTCTTGACCTTTTCCTGACCTCTAATCCTTCTGCTTATGCTGTCATCCTTTCATCTATCTCCGTTGGGCTCCTCCAATCACAATCTCATATCTGTATCTTGTCCTATCGCTCCAATCCCTCCTCAGGATCCCCCTAAGCGAAGGTGCCTCTGGCGTTTTGCCTCTGCTATTTGGGAGGAAATGAGGAGGTATTTTGCTGATTTTTCTTGGAATGACTACTGCTTCCGTGTCAGAGACCCGTCTTTGTGTGCTGAGCGCATAACAGAGGTGATAGTGTCTGGCATGGAGGCGTACATTCCTCACTCTTTTTCTCGACCTAAACCTTCCAAACCTTGGTTTAACTCAGCTCGTGCTATACATGAGAGGTGGGCCACAGAAGGTACTTAAGCCTTCCATCACCAGAATCTCATGCACTTTATATTTCTGCCCAGAACCATGCCAAGTCTGTTCTCCAACGAACCAAAAACTCCTTCATTAACAGAAAGTGTCAAAACCTTTCAAGATCTAACTCCCCTCGTGACTTCTGGCATTTAGTCAAAAATATTTCCAATAACTTTGCTTCTTCTTCTTTCCCTCCTTTATTTCAACCAGATGGCACCACTGCTATTACATCTATTTCTAAAGCTGAACTCTTCGCTCAAACCTTTGCAAAAAATTCTACCTTGGACGATTCTGGGCTTGTTTCTCCCTCTCCTCCACCCTCTGACTACTTCATGCTACCTATTAAAATTCTTCGCAATGATGTTTTACATGCTCTTGCTGGCCTAAACCCTCGGAAGGCTTATAGACCTGATGGGGTCCCTCCTATTGTTCTCCGAAACTGTACCTCCGTATTTGCACCTTGCCTAGTCAAACTCTTTCACCTCTGTCTTTCAACATCTACCTTTCCTTCTTGCTGGAAGTTTGCTTACATTCAGCCTGTTCCTAAAAAGGGTGACCGTTCTAATCCCTCAAACTACCGTCCTATTGCTTTAATTTCCTGCCTATCTAAAGTTTTTGAATCTATCCTCAACAGGAAGATTCTTAAACATCTATCACTTCCCAACCTTCTATCTGATCGCCAGTATGGGTTCCGTCAAGGCCGCTCTACTGGTGATCTTCTGGCTTTCCTTACTGAGTCTTGGTCATCCTCTTTTAGAGATTTTGGTGAAACTTTTGCTGTTGCCTTGGATATATCAAAAGCTTTTGACAGAGTCTGGCACAAAGCTTTGATTTCCAAACTACCCTCCTACGGCTTCTATTTTTCTCTCTTTAACCTCATCCCAAATTTCCTTTCTGACTGTTCTATTGCTGCTGTGGTAGACGGTCACTGTTCTTCTCCTAAATCTATTAACAGTGGTGTTCCTCAGAGTTCTGTCCTGTCACCCACTCTCTTCTTACTATTCATTAATGATCTTCTAAACCAAACATCTTGTCCTATCCACTCCTACGTTGATGATACCACCCTGCACTTTTCCACGTCTTTTCATAGACGTCCAACCCTTCAGGAGGTAAACATTTCACGCAGGGAAGCCACAGAACGCTTGACTTCTGGTCTTTCTAAAATTTCTGATTGGGACAGAGCAAACTTTAATGCCTGAAAAACTCTATTCGTCCATCTATCAACTCGACACAACCTTCCAGACAACTATCCCCTCTTCTTCAATGACACTCAATTGTTCCCCTCTTCTACACTGAACATCCTCGGTCTGTCCTTTACTTATAATCTGAACTGGAAACTTCACATCTCATATCTAGTTAAGACAGCTTCTATGAATTTGGACGTTATGAGACATCTCCGCTAGTTTTTCTCACCCCTTCAGCTGATAACTCTGTACAAGGGCCTTAGCCGTCCATGTATGGAGTATGCTTCACATGTCTGGGGGGGTTTCACTCATACCGCTCTTCTAGACAGGGTGGAATCAAAAGCTGTTAATAGATTTAAAAAAAAAAAAAAGGTTAAAAACTGTTAATAGATTTAGGAGAAGAACTGACCGTCTACCAAAACAGCAATAGAACGGTCAGAAAGGAAACGAGATGAAGTTACAGAGCGAAGGATAGAAGCCGTAGGAGGGTAGTTTGGAAATCAAAGTTTTGTGCCGGACTCTATCAAAAGCCAGTGTTACTCTGAGGTTGTTATTGTGCCAATAGAACATAAAAATATCATAGAACTGAGGCCAGGGAAAGTGATCCAAAGCACATGTGACCAGATAAGCAGGTCCTTTAATAGAGCTTTAAGAATAACTTCCTAAGCTTCAGTTCCTTCCTTTATAAAAGACATCAGGCGAGAGAATGTGTACACTGGTACCGGACAAGCAGAGGACACATGTCTCACCACATTAAACGGTTCATAAGACGAAAGCAAGGGGAGGAGAATTTGTGTATATTTAGGACAAATCATTAAATTAGTTTCTAACTTGAAACAAATCTATACACCCACTGAGTTCAGTTGAACCGGAGGTGCATGGCGAAACAAGCCAGAGGAACAGGTGAAGTAACAGGCAACTACTCAAATAACCAGCAAATAAGAACAACCTAAAATTAAATCCACAAATATGTCTATCAAAATGTTAAGAAAATCATTGGCATCAAATCAAGGTTGGTTAGCAAGAACTGTTAAAGAACATAATGAGCAGTACACAAGTAACCTTAGTTAATTATAAAGGGTAAAAGAATCTTTAAGGGAAAAAAATAAAGTTTGTCAGACTACTTTCAACCAATTAGAAAATACACTGTTAAGTAAAGAAGACTCTGAAGGCTATGAACAAGTTGTTTCAGAATACAAAGAACTAGAAATAAATTATAGTGAACAGTTAACTTCTTCTTCTTCTTCTTCTTCCCAGCTTTTCCCTATTCGGGGTCGCCGTTGTGAATGAGCCTTCTCCACGTATTTCTATTGTTTGCCATTTCTGGATTTATATTCTTCTCCCCAAGATCTCCGTTT
>NW_026973756.1:0-45000 GCF_035594125.1 Scylla paramamosain
ACCCTGTTGGAAGGAAAAGTACCCAAAGATTGGAAATAGGCGAATATTACCCAATTCACAAGGCTGGAAGTAAAGGAGACTCATTTAACAATAGACCAGTATTGCTGACAAGTGTGGTACCAAAGATCTGCAAAAAGATCATCAAGAACAGATGGGTGAAATGCCTGGAAGACAACAATGTGATAACAGACAGACAATTTGGATTCAGAGAAGGAAGATCTTGTGTAACAAATTTGATAAGCTTCTACACAAGAGTAATGGACATAGTGCAAGAGAGAGATGGATGGACTGACTGCATGTACTTAGACCTGCAAAACGCATTATACAAAGTACCATACAGAAGGCTAATATGGATAACTGAAAAATATAGGAAGATTGGGAGGATCGTTATTAAAATGCATGACCAACTTCTTGACGGAGAGATAAATGAGGACAGTAATCAGAGGCAATAAGTCAAAGTGGAAACCGGTAATAAGTGAAGTTCTGCAATATATGTAAACGACATGATGGAAGGAATGACAAGCCACATGAGTCTCTTTGCTGATGATGCTAAGATTATGAGAAAAGTAACAAATGAAAAAGACTGCAAAGCTCTGAATCAAGACCTAATTAAGATAAATAAATGATTGTTGAGATGGAACATGGAGTTTAATGCCAAGAAATGTAGTGTGGTGAAGTTTGGAAAAAGTGCAAGAAAAACAGAAGGCATCTACTATTTGGGAAATGAGAAAATTACTATAAGATCAGAGAAAAAGATCTGGGAGCAATCATTTCTAATAAAGTGTCATTTGTGAAGCATGTAAACAAGATCACTGGATAAACATGCAATCTGCTGAGAAACATGAAGATGGCATTCACCGACAATGAAGATGATATGATAAAAAAAAAATTGTAAACAACAATGACATATCCAGGACTGGAGTATGCAGCATTAGTGTGCTCACCAAGTTTGACGAAGGATATCAGGAAGCTAGAAAGAATTCAGAGAGCTGCAACTAAAATCCCTACAAGCCTAAGAGGGCATAGTTATGAAGAGAAGTTTATGAGATTGGGCCCAACTACACTACAAAAAAGGAGGGAAAGAGGTGATTTGATAGCACTATACAGAATATTGGAAGGGATGAAAAAATTGGGCAGGGATAATCTTGTGATACCTGATAAGAGAGATACCAGAGGACATGGAAGGAAACTGATAAGGAGTGTTTGCAGAAGAGACATCAAGAAACATAGCTTTCCCCACAGGAGCATAGCAGTGTGGAATTCATTTATTGATGAGACTGTGTGCCAAGACAGTCCATAAATTTAAAGAAAATCTGGATAAAAGTCGATATGGAGATGGAACAGCATGAGCCTAGTGTGCCTCTTGTCCTGTATTTCACAACTAGGTAAATACACACACACAGTCTTGGCTGCACCTCCACACATCCATCTGTGCACCAAGGTCTTCTTTCAGCACCTCAGGATAAGAAAGAAAACAGACCCTACACACACACACACACACACACACACACACACACACACACACACACACACACACAATAAAAGAACAGAAGAAAGAGACCTTGGTGTAGTTATTACTGACAAGCTGTCACCAGCTATTAACACTGAAAAACATAAGAACAGCATTTGCACATCTGGATGAGGAAATGATAAAAAAAAAAATTATTGTGACCATGATACACCCAGGATTGGAGTATGTAGCTGTGGTATGGTCACCTAATACCAAGAAATCTATAAGAAAATAGGAAGAGTAGCAACAGTCACCTCCAAGTTTGGAGGATCTAATGTATGAAGAAAGAATGTCTAAATCGTGTCTTATAACATTAGAACAGAGAAGAGAGAGAGGTGATCTGATCATACTATACAGAATGATGACTGAAATAAAAAACTTGGATAGGAAGGACTTGGTGATGTGGGATACAAGAGGCTCAAGGGTACATGGCAGAAAACTTAAAAAAGATGCATGTAGAAGAGATGTTAAGAAAATAGCTTCCCACATAGAACTGTGGAGGTCTGGAATGATTTGAACAAAGAAGTCATTGATACAAATACAATACATAAATTTAAGACAAAGTTAGATAAAAATAGATATGGAGACAGGATAGCACAAGCAAAGCTCTTTCCTGCATGTCACACACACAAACACACACACACACACACACAAAGAGGCTAAAGGGAAAAATTAATCAAGAACAGAAGAAAAGACTAAACTTTTTTTAGAGTTTTGGAGAGTTTTTGGAGACAGCGTGAAAAAATGGTACATAAAGGAAAAGGAATAAATTAAAGTAAAAGAAAAAAATTGCAAAAATGAAGGACTGAATGTGATGTACACCAACACAGACGGACTGTTACACAGGACACTGGAATTATAAGACTATTTAAAAGAAAAAGAATCTGAAGATAGCGTGTTTAACAGAAATAAAGCTACAAGAAGAAAATCAGACTATCATTAACAACAACTACAATATGTGGAGAAGAGACAGGATTGACAAAGGAGGGGGAGGTGTAATGATAATGACAAGAAATGAGGTGAAGACAAAAATAATGAAATATGGGGAAGGAAAAGCAGAAATAGTGACTGTTAACTTGGAGGATAATCATGGAGAAATACTGATGGTAATAACAACCCACGTACCACCCAAAAACAAATTCTTGGAGCAAGGAAGGCTGTGAGAAAATAATAGAAGATACCACTCAGCATTTGAGTAAATTAATCAAAAGTAATAAAACAGAATTATTGGTTGGTGACTTCAATTGCAAAGAAATAAATTAGGAAACATTCAAGGCATGAGGAAACAAGACTGCATGGTGAGAAAGATTTATGAAGCTGACTATAGAAAACACAATGATGCAATGGGTGACCAAAAATACAAGATATATAAGAGATGATGAACCAACAAGACTTGACTTAATATTAACAAAAGGAATTGACCTAACTAAAGAAATGGTACATGTCCCCCATGGAAAAAAGTGACCATATAATGATAGAAATAGAGACTGACAGTGATGTCAGTGCAGAGGATGAATCCTACAAACAAAACAGGAGAAACTATGGAAAAGCTAACGTAAATATCTTACGAGATTCTATGAAGCAACGGACAGGAGAAAGCTGAAGAGAGCAAATTATATGCAAGGCAATATAAGACTATATGAGGCAGGAGTGAATAAATATGTCCCACTATACAAACCTAAAGAAAAAGGAAAACTGGTGTAGTTAACGCAAGATGTGCAAGAGCAAAGAGAAAAGAGATGAAGCATGGATAACAACGAAAAGAAGTGGAAACCAAAAAAATAAAGACTTTAAGATAGCAAGAAATGAATATGTGTAAATAAGGAGAGGGAAAGAAAAAGGATATGTAAAAGATGCACTTGAGAAGTGCAAGGACAAACCAAAACTATTCTAGATTCATAAATGGAAAAATTAAACTCAAAGAAAAACTAGAACAGTTGAAGGATGGACATGAAACATATGAAGACCCAAAAGACATGAGTGAATTGCTAAACAAAAAGTTCCACCAAGTTTTCACAAAAGAATCAGAATTTAAAGAACCACAAGATGTGAACACAAAAGAACAAATGTGGGAAATTACAGTAATCAAAGAACTTTATTAAATGGTTGAGGAACTGGAAGAGAGAAAAGCAACAGGACCAGATGGAGTATCAGGTTTCATTTTAACAGGTAACAGTTAATTGAACCAGTATATGACATAATAAAATGCTCAGTATCAATTGGAAGTGCCTAAGGAATGAAAGAGAACAGGTATAGTGCCAATTTATCAATGTGGAAAAAAAGAAGAGCCATTAAACTACAGACCAGTATCAATGACCAGCATAGTATGCAAGATCTGTGAAAAAGTGACGCAGAAGCAGTGGACAAAACTTCTAGAGAACATGATATAATATCAGAAAAGCAGTATGGCTTTAGATAAAAACAATCATGTGTAATAAATCTGATCAGCTTCTATTCAAGAGTGACTGATATAATGCAGGAGAGGGATGGATGAGTAGACTGTGTGCATTTAGATCTAAAAAAAAAAAAAAGCTTTTGACAAAGCTCCCCACAACAGGCTACTATGGAAGCTAGAAAATGTTGGAGAATTAAATGGAAAAATAATAAACTGGATGGAAAGCTACTTAAAGGGAAGAGAAATGAGAATGGCAGTAAAGGATGTAAAAGTCAAAATGGAGAAAAGTAGATAGTGGAGTACCACAAGGATCAGTGCTGGCACCAATACTTTTCCTTATCTACACCAGTGATATGCCAGAAGGAGTAATGAGTTACACAAATTTGTTTGCAGATGATGCAAAATTACAAAAACATATGAAAGACTGAAAATCTACAAGAGGATCTGAATAAAATCTGGGACTGGAGCAAGAAATGTGAGATGGAGTTTAATATGAAAAAATGTCATGTAATGTAAGTGGGAAAAAGTGAAAAGAGACCAAAATGGATCTAGAAAATGGGAAATGCAGAAATAATAAAAGTACAAGAAGAGAAAGATCTGGGAGTGAATATACAGGACAGTCAATAATCAGAGATGCACATACAGAAGATGTTCAGAGATACATATAGAACGATGAGAAATATTAAAACAGCATTCCACTACATGGATAAAGGTATGAAGAGAAAGATAATTACCACTATGATTTGACCAAAGCTGGAATATGCTAAATCAGTGTAGTCTTCCCACAAGATGAAACATGTCAAAGAAATAGAAAGAATACAAAGGATGGCAATGAAGATGGTTCCAGAACTGGAAGAATTAACGTATGAAGACAAGTTAATGAAGATAAATCTGCCACATTGGAACAAAGAAGAGAACAGGAAGACTTAATAACTATATATAAATTGTGGAATTGAATGGAAGAAATTGATAATGAGAAACTGCTGCTAAGAGAAGTAGAAAATACCAGATACACACGAGGCCACAGCAAAAAAATAAAAAAAGAAAGATGCTTGAATAACATAAAGAAACAGTTTCCAACAAAGAAATCCAGAAGTATGGAACAAGCTCAGTGAGGAGGTAGTACTGGAAACAAGTGTGTACAACTTTAAGGAACAACTGCACAAGTGTAGATATGGAGACAGGACCACACAAGCATACCTCAGGCCCTGGAAATTACAACTAGGTAAAATATGCACACACATGCAGCCTTGGCTGGAACTCCACACACCCATCAGTGCACCAAAGCTTCTGGCACAAAGCTTTGATTTCCAAACTACCCTCCTACAGCTTCTATCCTTCTCTCTGTAACTTCATCTCAAGTTTCCTTTCTGACTGTTCTATTGCTGCCGTGGTAGACAGTCACTGTTCTTCTCCTAAATCTATTAACAGTGGTGTTCCTCAGGGTTCTGTCCTGTCACCCACTCTCTTCTTATTATTCATTAATCATCTCCTAAACCAAACTTTTTGTCCTATCTACTCCACCGATGATACCACCCTGCACTTTTCCATGTCTTTTCATAGACGTCCAACCCTTCAGGAGGTAAACATTTCACGCAGGGAAGCCACAGAACGCTTGACTTCTGATCTTTCTAAAATTTCTGATTGGGGCAGAGCAAACTTGGTATTGTTCAATGCCTTAAAAACTCAATTCCTCCATCTATCAACTCGACACAACCTTCCACACAACTATCCCCCTCTTCTTCAATGACACTCAACTGTCCCCATCTTTTACACTGAACATCCTCGGTTTGTCCTTTACTCATAATCTGAACTGGAAACTTCACATCTCATCTCTAGTTAAAACAGCTTCTATGAAGTTAGGCGTTCTGAGACGTCTCCGCCAGTTTTTCTCACTCCCCAGCTGCTAACTCTGTACAAGGGCCTTATCCGTCCATGTATGGAGTATGCTTCACATGTCTGGAGGGGTTCCACTCATACTGCTCTTCTAGATAGGGTGGAATCAAAAGCTTTTCGTCTCATCAACTCCTCTCCTCTAACTGACTGTCTTCTGCCTCTCTCACCACCGCAATGTTGCATCTCTAGCTGTCTTCTACCGCTATTTTCATGCTAACTGCTCTTCTGATCTTGCAAACTGCATGCCTCCCCTCCTCCCACGGCCTCGCTGCACAAGACTTTCTTCTTTCTCTCACCCATATTCTGTCCACCTTTCTAACACAAGAGTTAACCAGTATTTTCAATCATTCATCCCTTTCTCTGGTGAACTCTGGAACTCCCTGCCTGCTTCTATATTTCTACCTTCCTATGACTTGAATTCCTTCAAGAGGGAGGTTTCAAGGCACTTATTCATCAATTTTTGACTACTGCTTTGACCCTTTTATGGGACTGACATTTCAGTGGGCATTTTTTTTTATTGGATTTGTGTTGCCCTTGGCCAGTGTCCTTCCTACACAATAAACACACACACACACACACACACACACACAACACTTACACCAGCCACAGTCAGAGTGAAGGTGGCCACGGTGGCAGAGGTGGAGGGTGGAGTGAGGCAGGTGACTGTGGTGGAGGAGACACTCTGCACCACACAGGTCTGGCCCCCCACCAGCACCACAGGAGAGGCAACCAGACCCTGCAGACCACTTCCACTGATGGTGAGCAGGGTGCTGCCACCCAGGGAGCCTTCCAGGGGACTGAGGGAGGACACCTGCGGCACCACCACCACACGGCCCTCACTGCTGTACCCTGTGATGTCTGTCACTGCTATGCCCCTGCAGGTGAGGCGTGGTGAGGTGTGGTGGTGTGGTGAGGTGCAGTGATGCTGTGGTGGCATGGCAATGCCATGGTGTTGTGTGGTGATGCTCTGGTGGTGTAGTGCAGTAATGTGGTGTATGATAGTGTGGTGAGGTGTGGTGGTGCTGTGGTGTAGTGATGCTGCTGTGGTACAAAGCTGTATTTCTGTCATTGAAGCATGTTCCTTTTTTTTCTCATATCATCTCAAACATCCAGTTTCTCTCATCTGTGCTGACCTGTCTGTCTATCTGTCTGTCTGTATGTTAGCTGCACTCACCTGTTGATTGCCTTGACAGTGATGGGCAGGTATGCACCCGACCTCAGGTTGTCCAGGTTGTCCAGATCGCAGGTCACAGAGGTGTCTGAAGCAGAGGTCACACTACAGGATGCTTCACCAACACTGACCTCTACCTGGCAGGCCAGGTCACCAAAGCCTGATCCAGTGATGGTGAGAGAGTCGCCGCCCACCACCTGCAGGCCGCTGTGTCAAAGAAAACAGGAAACACTCAGCGTGGGGAACCATTATTACTGCCACTGGTGCTGCTATCATTACTACCATTACCATCACTAATGCAAGAGGGACCCTGGCCTGCGCCAGCCTGCCCTCACCTCAGGCCCTTCACAGTGTGGGTGGTGGAGGAGGCCAGGGCAGAGACCACAGGTGTGTGACAGGTGTGGAAATGAAAGTACAGGTATCCATTTTCTGGTGTGGTCAGGTCGGGGAGGTCACACCCGTCCAGAGGCATCTCCAGGATGGGGTCACAGCCACTCATGTTGACGACCTGACTCCCGGCAACCTGGTAGGTGGCTTCCTTGTTACCCAGCAGTACGGCCATCCTGAGGGCCTGATGAGGTGGCCGTACCACGTTGACTTGGCCCCGCATCACCACACCACCAGGCAGTGTGGGGCCAGCATAATAGTGGATGCCTTGCTGGGGGAAGGCCACTGTGAAAGAGCCTGCGGGAAAGCAATAGTAGTAATAGTAGTAGTAGTAGTAGTAGTAGTAGTAGTAGTAGTAGTAGTAGTAGTAGTAGTAGTAGTAGTAGTAGTAGTAGTAGTAGTAGTACTGGTGGGAGTAGTAGTAGAAGTAGCAGCAGCAGCAGCAGTAGCAGTAGTAGTAATAGTAATAGTGGTAGTCATGGTGGTAGTATTAACAGTAGTAGTAGTAGTGGTGGCAGTATTAGTAGTAGTTTTTCTCACCCCCCCCAGCTGCTAACTCTGTACAAGGGCCTTATCCGTCCATGTATGGAGTATGCTTCACATGTCTGGGGGGTTCCACTCATATTGCTCTTCTAGACAGGGTGGAATCAAAAGCTTTTTGTCTCATCAACTCCTCTCCTCTAATTGACTGTCTTCAGCCTCTCACCGCTGCAATGTTGCATCTCTTGTTATCTTCTATCGCTATTTTCATGCTAACTGCTCTTCTGATCTTGCTAACTGCATGCCTCCCCTCCTCCTGCAGCCTCACTGCACAAGACTTTCTTCTTTCTCTCAACCCTATTCTGTCCACCTCTCTAATGCAAGAGTTAACCAGTATTCTCAATCATTCATTCCTTTCTCTGGTAAACTCTGGAACTCCCTGCCTGCTTCTGTATTTCCACCTTCCTATGACTTGAATTCCTTCAAGAGGGAGGTTTCAAGACACTTATTCATCAATTTTTTACTACTGCTTTGACCCTTTTATGAGACTGGCATTTCAGTGGACATATTTTTTTATTGGATTTTTGTTGCCCTTTGCCAGTGTCCTTCCTACAGAAAAAAAAAACTACTCATATTTCTCCTCCTGCCTATTTCTTTTCATTTTTCTCCGCTCTTCCTCCACTTCCATCCTTCTCTCTCTTCCTTCTTTCTTTTCAATCCATCCTCCTTCCTTTCCTTCCTGTTTACACTCTCCAATCTCTCTCTTTCTCTCCTTGTCACTATCCTTCTATCCCTTCATTTCTCTCACTTCACTTCTGTGCTTTCCTGTCTCAATTTCCCCCTCACCTCATCCCAGTCTCTCTGTCCTTACCTGCAGCAGTCTGTGTCCCTGAGAAGAAGCCAGAACCATCAGCGTCCTCACAGTTATCCACAGGGCTGGCCACCTCACACACTCCGTACTGCAGCTGTGAGTTCTCAGACACCTTACTCCACTGCCAGGTTACTGAGTCTCCCTCCACTACCTCCAGCACACGAGGATACCATGGTACAGTCTCTGTGAAAATTGAAGGTAATGGGGTTGCTTGAAGTCCACAAATGGTACTAAGATGACTAGGTTTGGTGAGTGAGAGGTGCTTGATAAAGGCTTCATCTGTGTTCATCAGTGTTTCAGCATCTTATCTTGACTGCTTTTAACAGGTTCTGGTGGAAGTTACTGCAGGTTTTCAGAGGCACTTTCGGAATTTTATGGGCAGTTTAACAAGGATAGAGATAGTTTAACTGACTGCACAGGATGTTATTGGAGTTTTCAAGGGTGTTTATGTGACTCTAGTGATACTTTAACAGGAATTCTGCATCATCAAGTGTGTGTGTGTGTGTGTGTGTATGAATCAGCGCCTCACCAGAGCTGGTGCCAACATTCACAATCCTGTGGTTGGTGGTGATGGGCCTGGTGATGCAGGTGAGGGCCTCATCGGAGCACTGCAGCACCTCACACTCATACACCTGGCCCAGCTTCACCTTGAGGCGGGAACAATCCGAGCTGAAGCCTGTGCCGCCCAGCCTGACCAGCGTGCCACCCTTCACTGACCCCTGGGTAGCTGAGGCCGAGGTCACCTGCAGTACGTACTCCACTTCCCTGCCACAACATCGTCACTCTATTATCAGTGAGAGAGAGAGAGAGAGAGAGAGAGAGAGAGAGAGAGAGAGAGAGAGAGAGAGAGAGAGAGAGAGAGAGAGAGAGAGAGAGAGAGAGAGAGAGAGAGAGAGAGAGAGAGAGAGAGAGAAACACCCACCTGGCAGCAGCACCAAAGCCATCAGTGGAGAGTACCAGGGTATGAGTGCCAGCCGACAGTGCCGGGGTAAGACAGCTCACGCTGATGTTACTCCAATGAGTCGTATAACACAGCTCTGATCCGATCTGGCGGCATGAGGTCATAGGTCAGGTCAGGGGTATTGGGAAAGTGATAGGTTAGGTCAGGGTTACTAGGAAGGTCAGAGGGGGAAGTAGTGACTTTATATCAGTACTAGGGAATTTGGTTGTTGACTCTGAGATGAATGGACATTTCCACCTCGGCTCCCTACCCTTGTTCCTGTTCCCCGGCACCTGGCCCCTCCCCTGCCCTGCCTTCTCCACAGATAAATGTTCAATACATTGCTTTGACACACAATTTAATTTCTAAAATCTTTCTGGCCTCTTTTTTACTTTTTTATTAACTCAATAAGTCTTATCACTTTCTTAGAATAAAAAAAAAGTTCCTAGCAAGGCAGCACATAAATGTCAGAAACAGTTGTTCCAGTCACCATGACCAGCAACAGCAATGTTGCTTTGGCCAACAACAAGAAAACACCACACAAGCACACTCATGGAAGGTAAGAACACACCAGTACAGATGCCACATACTGCTACACCTTGCCTTCAGCATGGTAACAGGAATACTCTTGGCACTTACACTACACACACTAATATGCCATGTGCAGACATGAACAGTTACATCCCCACACCACACATCCAAATCATCCACAAGCACCAACATCACACTTAGCCAAGATGCTTCACACTGCTCCAAAACACACCACAACAATACAAACACACATTCAAGACAGTTTGTGCCAAAGCAGCTTAGTGAGGCAAAGGGGCATCCAATGTGATATCTGCTGTAACCGGTCCAAGCATGCTGTGTGGTGTCATGTCGGCTGCATCAGATCGTTTGCACAGGTGCACCACGGATCAATTAACAATAGTATCGTGTGTATCTGCAGCAGATGTGGCTCTCCTAATGTCTCTACATCTTCTTTCTCACTACCTCCTATTCCAACCTCTAGCTCCTTTGACCTGCTATGCACACATAGTACTAACAAATCTCATATACATTTTCCTTCCATGAACCAGCAACACTCACCCTCACAACCACCAAAACCTAGCCACACATCCCACCACACAACAAGACATTCAAACTCCACATCACCTAAACACCCTTGTAACACCAGTCCATCAATCTGTCAACCAGGGCCATTTCCCATTGCTTTTGGCATTTCCTGCACATCATGACTACCCTCACCTCTCTTACACCCCCTTCACCTAAACCTTCCCCCATTCCCCAACTCCCCTAGCAACCTCTCCCAGTGCCTCTCCTGCCCTACACACAAATGACCCAGACTTCACTGTAGGTAACAAAACATGCTTAACACCCGACACAGATTCTGCAGAAGTCTTTCCTCCACCATTTAGCAAGACAGTCATAAAAATTTCTAACTGTAATTCACTTTTTTTTTATGTAGGAAGGAAACCAGCCAAGGGCAATACATTTATAAGAAAGTCCCACTGAGGTGCTGGTCCCCAAGCATAATCAAAAGTGGTTGTCAAAAATTGAAGGATAAATGTCTTGAAACCTCCCTCTTGAAAGAGTTCAAGCTATAGGAAGGAGGAAACACAGAACCAGGCAGGGAGTTCCAGAGTTTACCAGAGAAAAGGATGAATGATTGAGAATACAGGTTAACTTTTGCATTACAGAGGTGGACAAAATTGGGGTGAGAGAAGGAAGAAAGTCTTGTGCAGAGAGGCCATGGGGTTCTACTTGCAGCTTTCAACAGACCTCCATCTTCCAACACAGAATACTCACACAACCTTCACACAGCTCTTTCACACCTCACACCAGACAAACACATCTGGATTGTACATGATTTCAACCTCCCTGACATCAACTGGACCACTACGTCCCCCTCCAATCCCTATGACACTGATGTCTTCAACCCTATCATTCCCCACACAAACAGGTGCCAGCTACACAACACACTAATTGACAACAAAAATACATTTTCACTCATGCAAACAGTACTCAAGCCAACAAAAACACAGGCTACCACACACCCCTCTGGTGCCAGAGGCCTTCTCACCACAGTCCATACATTAGACCTTCTCAAAAACAACATACACAATATAATAAACACCCAGGTAGTTCCAGGACTAAATGACCACAACAATGTTCCAGTTGACATAGACCTTCTACCGACAAGACAAAAACACAGATGTGGGTCAATCCTACTCTACTCTAGAGCTGACAGACTCAATTAAACACTCTACAGAGACAATTTTCTATCTTCTGACTCATACTCTGGACTCCTCCAAGAAACTGGAACAGCCTGACACACCATACACACCACCATGAACAACTACAGCCCATAGAAAACACCCTCATGTAGACATACACTCCCCTGGTTCTCCAGGAACCTATGGAAACAACACCACAGAAAACAGAGATGACAGATGCAAACAATCACAGAACACACCAGGGAAATGGGCCGCCTTCAGATCTTTCCAAAAGAATCTTGCCAAAAAACATAAAGAAGACCAAACGTGAACACCTTTGTAGATATCTCACAGATAATGTTAGAAACAACACCAAAACACTTCTTCAAATTCCTCAAGTCATGCAGACAGGACAAAACAAACATACAGTATTTGACGGCTTATAAGACGCATGGGCTTATAAGGCACACCTCACTTTGGGCAGGCATTGAAAAAAAAAAAAAAAAAGATAAATATGCTCTGAATATGAACTGAAGGGTTTCAACTGAAATTTGAAGGCCTCTCTTACGTATTCAGATCCTTATTAGACCCCAATATTTTACATTTAAAAACTTCTATATTTGCTAAGACCTACTAACACTACCAAACACCAATCCTGCTGTGAGATGTGAACAAATATGGTGTAGGCAAAGACACTGTCAGAGCCCAGAGGGATACTAAAGTTTGTATGATGCTTTCTTCACTTATAAAACCTTTTGTTTTATTAGATAGTAAGCTATTTTCTAAAAAAGCAATAGTTTCTCATTAGCTTTGAGTTTTATTGAACACGTAAGCAAGCTAATAATGTTAGAAGATAGGCACAATTTCAGTTGTATGAAGGTGTGTCTCACTTCAAGGAATAATGGCATCACACTAAGGAACACAGTGAATCTTGCACGTGTCACCAGGTTTGGTGTGTGACCCACCGTGAGTTTGTTTTGGTACATGCAATGTGAGGGTCATCACTTAATTTCTTCCTGACTGGTGTTATTTTATGTGAATTACTGGCAAGTCCCACCTGTTATACATTGTTATCTTCCAAAAAAAAGTTGTTTTTGAAGTGTAGAAATGGTCATCACTTTGTTTACATGTGCAAAGATGTTTGGGGTTTGTTTTAAAGGCCACTGTTGCCACAGACTTACCAGTGGCCACTGCTCCAAAGCTGAACCTTGGCCTTATAAGACGCATGCTTATTTTCTCAGACTTTTTTTTGGTAAAAAGGCATGGCTTATAAGCCATCAAGTACAGTACTTGTCCTTAAAGACTGCTACGACACTCTTGCTACCACGCCAGAACACAAAGAGCACTTACTCAACACACAGTTCCACTCTGTATTCATCCAGAAAAACCCCACACAAGCCAAATAGCCCTTACCCACCATTCCCTCCCCTCGACATCAGGACAGACGGAATGCAGAGGTCACCACAGACTCTGGACACCACTAGATCACCTGGACTTGATAAAAGTCTCCCCCCCCCTTTTTCCTTAAGACTTGTGCCCTCATCCTTGCTCTCAGCCTTCCACCCATCCTCTAAGTGATCTTTACCCAACCTCTTCATGCATCCTCTCTTCTCTCTGACTGGCTTTGTGCTGATGTCACCCCATTTTCAAGGCAGGTGTCTGGAGTGACCCTTCTAATTATTGCCCCATTTCTCCCACCTTTATCATCTCCCACATCTTTCAACACATCATACACAGACACATAATAAATCATCTTGACACAAACAACATACGTATTATCAGACCACACGACATGGATTCCAACCAAAATTATCATGCGAGTCACAACTCACTGTTACCCACCATGACATTACAAGACACCCAGACAGACGTGATGCCAAACAAGTTGACACTATCGTGCTAGACTTTGCCAAAGCCTTTAACAAAGTACTCCACAAAAGACTGATTCTGAAACTACAGCATTGTGGCAGCACTGGACCAATTCTTCACTGGGTCACTTCTTTTCTTTCCGACAGGACCTAACGTGTTCTTCTTGACAGTGTTGCATCTGACCCTGTCCCTGTCTGTTCAGGTGTCCCTCAGGTCACTGTCTTGGGGACCCACACACACAGACAAATATAAAGAGGCTGGAAAAGCTCAACATAGCTACAGCCAGGTTCATTACAAAACAATTACACACAAACTTCTGGCATAACAACACACATTAAACAATTAAATATGGACACCCTCACACTTCACAGAGAAGCACACAGACTAACAATAATGACAATAATGCACAAACTCACAAACCATCAAACTGACATCAACAAACATGAATACTTACACCACACACAGCTAGTACCCATAACACACACAACCACAAATATTCAACATACCACGATAACACAGACTTTCAAGCATTCACACTTCCATGGACCACATGCAGCTGGAACGGACTCCCCCTCACAAACACAGCACGTGCATTCAAACACCTAACACTCCCACATTTCAGAACATGCACATAAAACTCCTATCCTGGACACTTAGTTTTCCCCTCACCCCACCCCAAATAACCTTTTCCCTCTCTGACATCTCCTTGCAGCCAGCTCCCCATATGCACCCTACACATTAAATATTGAGATTGAGATTGAGATGGAGGGAATAGGTTATGTTTTCCTGACTTTTACTGGGTGGGAGGGAGGGAGGGAAGGACAGAATGACACTCACATGAACTGATCCTGAAGTGCCAAAGTTTGTTCCTCTTGACCTGTGAGAGAGGAGAAAATAAGACACAGAAACAAAGAGAAAATATTTGTTATGACTTAGATCTTCACTGTTTCCACAACTGGAGGAGGAACAGGAGGAGGATAAGAGACTCACCAAAGAGGGAGAGGGTGTGGAGGGAAAGGCCAATGATGGTGGGTGACAGTGAGACGTCATAAGTGAAGGAGGAAGGGAGGGAGCCACTTGTGCCGCCCACATCCACCACCACATCCACCGTGCCCTCCTGCCAGAGTGGAGAGGGTCAGGAGGTGATGGCCTGGCCTAACCTAACACCACTACCACCATCATCACCATCATGACACACTCTTACAGTAAGAAATTGTACAAACAAAAGAGGAAAGAAAATGTGAGAAAATAGTATTTGTAATCCTAAAATACATTTTTCACTTAGCAGCATCATATGTAGCTTTGGCTCTGTCTCATACGCAAAAAGTAGCCACACCAAAAAAAATGTAACACCAACATATGTATGTTGTTGGTGTTATCTTTATGTGCTGTGGGCGCAAATCACCCAAGCTATGTGTGATGCAGCTTGTATGTGATACAAATATAGTTTTCCTGACAGAGCAATTAGCCAGTGGAAGGCACTGACTGACCAATTTATGTGTGCAGGAACCATTCATAGCTTTAAACACACACACACACACACACACACACACACACACACACACACACACACACACACACACACACAAACACACACACACACACACACAAAGCATTCATAGCTTTAAAGATAAATATGACAAATTAACTTTAAAAGATAAGACATTACAAATTACAAATTACTAAATTCTTTAAAAATAAAATTACATAAGAACAAACACACACACACACACACACACACACACACACACACACACACACACACACACACACTGACACACACACACACACACAGTTGGAGAAAAAAGTGAGTTATAGAGAAGTAGTGAAGGACCAGAGAAGTAAAGAACGCTTGACAAGAGAGTTTATAAAGGTAATAAAGGAAAAGGAAAACCTGGTAAGAGACACTGTAGATAAAATGAAGAGTGTAATGATCTTTGGCCTGGAAGAAAGTGAGATAAAAAAAAATTGGTATAAAAGAGAAGCAGAACAAAGAAAAACAGCTCGATTAGTACTGAGTGTGATAAACGAAGGGGATACAAAGCTGGAAGATGAAATAGAGGTGTACAGGATTGGTAAATATGATCAAGGAAAAAGTAGACCATTGAAAATCAAACTAAAATCCCAAACAACAGCTGAAGAAACATTGGCAAATGCGTGGAAGCTAGCCAAAAGTAACAAGTTTAAATAAGGCTGGATTAGAAGAGAAATGAATGAGGAAGAAAGGAAGAAACTTAATGAATTGAGAAGTGAAGCAAAAGAAAGGAATGAACAGAGAACACAAGAGGAAAAGGAACTTTCTTCTGGAGAGTAATGGACCTAAGGTTGAGGAAGTGGTACATGTGAAGAGTGAAGGGTGCAGAGGCACAGCTCTAAGAGAGGGAGGGACATGGACAGTGGCATACACTAATCGCTCGTTTGCGACAACGTCGTCATAACTCAAAAATAGCAATTTTTCACGAGAGCCATTTTAAAGAATGAAAACACTCTCAATATTGTGAATAGTCCCAAAAGACCATAGCTGGAACATTTTTTGAAACATCAAATAGTCCTTTAAAGTTTATAGAAATTGAAATAATTATATCTTCACTAATCAAACCTTTATTTAAACTTTTATAATGCTTTTTTTAATATGACGTTCTTCATAAAAAAATAGTAGACCTCTCATGTACTATTTTGTTTTGTGCCATTATTTAAAGGAAAATAATCACCAATATGTTACTTAATTATGTATTGTTCATTGCTTATGACTTTGACAAGATTGATGATAATACATTTTCTTATTATGAAAATGATAGATACTTCCTAATAAATGAAAGATATTGACTGTAACACAAAAAGATATTAAAAAAAACATTGTTATGAACATAATAGATTCCTCCTAATTATAATTTTTTTTCAAATATGTATATATATATATATATATATATATATATATATATATATATATATATATATATATATATATATATATATATATATATATATATCCTCATGAACATAATAGATTCTTCCTAATTATCATTTTTTTCAAATAAAAAAATCCTTATGAACCTAATAGATTCTTCCTAATTATAATTTCTTTCAAATATGCCTAAGGAATTAGACAACTCAAAAATGTTCAAATAAATGAAAGATGGACTGTATAATAAAAAAAACATTATAAAATAAACATCTATTTAATATTCCATTCAAATAATATGTACCTAATGAATTAGCATACAACAAAACTTAATATTGTAATAGGCATACTAAATTTGTATTTTAACTCATTTCATTAAGATTGATTTCATTTACAGGTCTTCATAAAATTTATGATGGCATTGTGGAATCAGATTTTTATTACAAAGGTCCATCAAGTCTTTTTTCTTGTTGGCAGGCAATGTAAGTTTGCTGGAGTAACATGGCAGTAAGTCATTAATGGAGGTGGCTTTATTTGAGTTTTTCAAAATTTTAAGCTCCTTATAGTCTGAACCATAGGAATGTTTACAAAAAACTGACAGTGGTGACTGCTTTTCAAATTTCATTACTTTAACATCAGAGAGTTGAAGAGTCTTGCAATTGATAGGTCCCATTTCAGTAGCTAGAGACTTGATGTTCAAGAAATCTTTGTAACAAAGCTCTTTTACTACGAAAGGCTGTCCTTTCTTTCTAGCAGTTCGAATTGCCATTACGTAAGTTTCCGGCACATAAATGGGTTCACTTTTTAAAATTCTCTTTACTTCTCTTTCAATTAGGGAATGGGCAGAGTCACCCTCATTTTGGGTATGCCCTTTTATTAGAAACTTGTGTGTTATTGAAGTTATATTTGGTAAGTTGTTTACTGCATAAAGGTAAAGTGCCATCATGAACTTATTTTTCTGTTGGCCAGAACAGTTATCTGAGTAAAAAATTATGTCAGTTTCTCCTGCCTCACACAAGGTTTTAATGTAATCGAGAACGCAGGTCCCAATTTCATTAACCCCACGTTGGCCATTAGTTTCATTCCAGACATAGCAATTACATGAGTTTGTTTTAGCATTGTAAATAGTAAAATTTAAAACATTCAGCTTTGACTTGTAATAAAAAACTGAAATGTCCCCTTTTGGTATCTGCATTACAGCCTGAAGGTCATAAACAGCAACAACTGCATCACTCTCAGTTTTATCTTTATGTTTTTCATTTCTTGACATGTCTTTTTCTTTGTGGTGATTTCCATAGCTTCCTTGAAGGCGCTCTTTCTCTTCATTCTCCGCATTAAGATAAGATGAACAAACATCGCATTGGTCCTTTTTAGGAACAAAAAAAGAAATATTATACTCTGTGGTAAAAATGCGATAAAACAGAGTGTAATTGGCATAAGGTACCTTTTGTTGTTTGGACTTCTCAACATAATCGCGGTGAATTTCTGCAATTGTTTTAGAGCCGCATATGAATGTCCTACTTGATGTAGCTCTTGTATAGTGACTCTCTATCTGAGGGATAGACTCAATATGTGCCTTGACACCTTTCCTAATTTCAGGATCAACAGTTACTTAATTACAGTCGGCGCGAAAAAAATGTCCCCACCTGCTGTATCATTAAGTTTTAACAACACAACATTACGTTCTTGTTTATTTAGGTTTATTTAGCCACCAGCGGACACGAAAACACTTGTCACGGCCAATAATGAACATCTGGCATCTCCATGCTTTCAATTTAATAATGTGACAGATTAACGAGATTCAGTAACCGCCAGGCAGTGTGTGAGGGAGGGTGTTTACTCCCTCCTGTCACGGAGAGGTACTTCCCGCTTCTGCTCCCGTTTCCTCACATATCGCTCGCCTCTCCTCGTGATATCGGTCACCCTTTGCTTCAGAATGGGGCCTGCCAAGCTAAGAATGGAGGAGAAAGGTGCTATACTGGCTCTATTTCGCGAAGGCCTCAGCAAAAGAGAAGTGGCAAGAAGGACAAGAAGATCAGCGAAGTGTGTCCGTAATGTCATCAAAGCAACCAGTGCCCACGGCGGTGTTATTCAAAAGAGAAAGCAGGGGTCGGGGAGGAAACGAAAGACAGGCCAGAGGACGGACATGCTGTTGCGACGTGAGGTGCTGAAGAACCCTTTCATCACCGCCAAGGAATTAAAAGGAATGCATAGAGATGTGCTGGGAGATGTGGCAGTGAGAACACTTCAACAGCGGCTACAGAAAGATTTCAAGCTACCGTGTCGTCGGGCAGCTCACAAACCTCTCCTCACCGAAAAAATGAGAAAACAGCGGCTTGATTTCTGCGGACGCTACAAGCACTGGACTTCAGCAGACTGGCGAAAAGTTGTGTTCAGTTTTGTTAAGTTTCCAGCAGGTGTGATGGTGTGGGGTTGCTTCAGTGGTGAGAAAGGTAGTGGGGGCTTGTACTTTTTAGACAAAAACATGAACATGAATGCTGCGCTGTATATGAACGTGCTGACAGATCACATGCTCCCATTTTATGAATCCCACGAGAACGCTCATTTCCTCCAGGACGGTGCTCCATGCCATCGGGCAAAGCGTGTGATGGAGTGGCTTACAGAGAACAATGTTTCGTTAATTGAGTGGCCAGGGCACAGTCCAGACTTAAATCCAATAGAAAACTTGTGGAATGAACTAAAAAGAAAAATTGGCAAACTCTCAGTGAACACTGTCGGCGCTATAACGGAAAAACTTCGTGTGCTGTGGGATGAAACTGACTTGGATTATTTCAAAAAATTATCTGACAGTATGCCAAGTCGCATAAATGCCGTTCTGAATGTAAAAGGAGAGATGACAAAATACTAATGTGCACATATGACAGTAATATTAGTGTTTTATTATCCCTAAAAAATGATAAGGTAAAGAATGGTAGAATTGTTAATGTTGTTGTGTTATTATTGTTATTGTTAGCAGGTGGGGACATTTTTTTCGCGCCGACTGTACCATGTTGGCCTCTCTTATCAGGTTCCATAAGAACATTAGCAACTCTGCTTTGCTTTGCTAAAGCTGTTCTTATTGGCCGGTCATTGATATCAAGTGTGTTCTTGAAAAAAAGTTTGCAAACACGAATTTCATTCTGACCAACCATGAAGTGAAAGGAACTGTTATTGTTCCTAGGTTGACGGTTGCCTCCCTCATGAACATACCTGTATTTAGGTCTAACAGTTTTAATGCAGTTTGAAATGAACTGCCACTGTTGAGCAATGTCTCCTAATGCCCAATAAGAGTCAAAGAGTTTTTGCCTTTCTTCTTCATTTATCTGTTCTGAACATTTAATTCGACATTTATTTCCACATGGCAGTTTCATTTTCCTTTCTGGTTTTATTTTCTTATTTTTGCTTATATAAGCCTTTCCAGAGTTCCTTAATTTTTTTGCTTTATGTTTCTTCCATTGACTCAGGTGCTGTTTACGTTTACGTCCCTTTTGCGGACTAACTAGTACAGGAATTTTATCAACTGCGTCCTTCTCTTCAAGGTTAAAACTCTCTTCTTCCTCTTTGCTTGGGATATAGTCCTTATCTTTCACGGAATCATCTGTGTCAATATCTTCAGTTTCTGAGTCACTGCTAGAAGATGATTCACTGCTAGAAGACGAGTCACTACTAGAGGACGAGTCACTACTAGAAGAAGACTTCCTGTTATTTGAAGCAGAGCTTGCACCCGTAATGCTTGCTGATGGCAGCAGATGGTCATCATTGATTTGAGGGTCAACAGGAAGTTCACATCCTACAAAGTACAAAGAAATGGGTCTAAAATGTGATTTTTTGTTTTTTGTGTTAAAAACGCTCTATGGTATGTAAGACAGCATGTGTCATTTTTTTTTAGTTTGGGGGGGAACTATAAATTCCTCAGATGGGGGTCCAAATTTTTAACAAGAACCAAAAAATCTGAAAATTTGACTTTATTTTGCATTTTTAAAAAGTTGGATCTTTAAACTTCAAAGCCTTACTCCTCCGAAAGTTTTGATTGTTAAAATAGTTTTCATCAAAATTGGCTCATTAATAAAAAAAAATAGGCTTACCTCCCACCTTAAAGCAAATTATATAGAAATATAATCAAGGTTATGACAGTATATACCTGTACTATTTTCTTCAGGGTTTTCTTCACTGTTTTCCTTAGCCTTTAATGCTAATTCTAGCATAAGTTTTCCTCTACATGACATGGTACCTATTTAATCTGAAAAAAATATGATATTTATGAATACAATGTTTTGTTGCAACAATGTCACCAATGTAAATAATACACTAACTTTTTTAAGTTTTTCGCAAGATTTTCAAATAACAATGACATAATTTAAGTTAAACAAAAATGTGCTGCTGTAATACGAGGTAATGTTTGTAACAATACTGTCATAACTCAAATACAACACCTATTATTCACAAGGTTTTTTTCCAATAATGACACATTTTGAATTAGGACGTAAAACATAGATGTTTGTTTTTACCAATAATGACACATTTTGAATAATGACGTAAAACATAGAGCTCTATGTTCGCAGACAAAACGTATTACATCAAAATAACACATTATTGCATGAAACATAATTCATAAGTTCAGTACTTACATTTTGTACTAACATAGTTCTAAATCAAAATATGACACTCTAAATGACAGTGTGAGTGTAGTTACCCCAACGATGGTCACAGCACAACTGACATGTAACGGTCTTCACGCAAAGAAGTTGGTACATATTATGTTATGTCGTTACGACATTTAGCGCCTCTAGCGGTCAATTTTTTAACTACAATTATGACACTTTTGCCAAAAAATCTGCGTTTCAAGATGAATATGTCTATATAGATAACTCGAAAATCCATTTTTTTTAGTTATGACGTTGTTGTCGCAAACGAGCGTAATGTGGATGGTTTAGTTTCAGTGATGGATGAAGTGATTGAATTTATGAAAGCAAATGAACCAGACATCATGGCAATGGTAGAAACTAAACTAAGAGATTCAGAGACATCAAATTTAGGAGGAGGAAGTACAATATGTGGATAAGAAACAGATGTGGAAAAGGAGGAGGTGGGGTGATGATGCTTGTTAAAAAGGGTATCAGGGTGGAGAGTGGAAAATGCAGAATGCTTGGTGGAAGGCCTAAACTTACAACTAATAAATGGAAGAGGAGGAATACAATATGTCACAGTGGTGTATGTCCCACTAAAAACAAAGACCTGGAATAGACAAGAGCATGAACTGTTGCAGAGTGAGACAAAAGAACGGCTTGTAAAGAAAATTAAAGAAAACAACAAAATTGTTAAAATGGGAGATTTTAATTGTAAAGAGATAAATTGGGAGGAGTGGAACACAAGAGGAGGAGAAGACTCATGGGAAGATAAGGTTCTGAAACTGGCAATGAACAATATTATGACACAGTGGGTTGAGGAAAACACTAGATACAGAGGAGCAGAGAAGCCATCAATTTGGTATTATCAAAAGAAACAGATATTATAGAAGACATGAACTATAGTTGTCCACTAGGAAAAAGCGACCATGTCATGATAAGGTTTTGTATTAAAGAAAAAAAGAGAGGAGAGTAGATGTGAAGATTATAAAAGTGAAAGATTTAATTATGGTAAGTAAAATTTTGAACAAATGAGGAGATACTTTGGTGAAGGGGACTGAAGTACACTTATCACAGCAAGTAATGTGCAAAAGAAGTGGGAAGCTTTCATCAATATTTATGAAGAGGGAGTGAAAAGATATGTACCAAAAGTAGAGACAAAGAGAAGATATAACAATGACTGGTATAATAGAAGATGTGAAATAGCTAGGGAGGAGAGGGAAACGGCATGGAATAGATGGCGGAGGAAAAAAAAAGCAAGAGCTGTGGCAAAACTACACAACCACAAGAAATGAATATGTAAAGGTTATTAGAGAAGAAAGGAAAAATTATGAGAAAGATGTTATGGACAAATGCAAAGAGAAACCAAAACTGTTCTTCAGATATGTGAACAGCAAAATGAAAAATAGAGAAGGAATAAGCAGATTGAAGGTGAATGGTCAAATGTGTGAGGATCCGGCTGAATTGGCAGAGATAATGAACAGGAGTTTTCAATCAGTATTCACAAAAGAGAAAACATTTGTGTACCAGAGTGAGATGAGTGAGGAAATGGGTCTGGGGGAAATCCAAGTGACTGAAGAGGATGTCCAGAAACAGATGGAGGAACTAGACATTAGGAAGGCCCCTGTACCTGATGGAGTGTCAGGATGGATACTAAAAGAGTGCAATCAGCAGTTGACATGGGTAATACATAATATTATAGAAAGCTCCCTAATTGAAAGTAGAGTCCCAATTGAATGGAAGAGAGCTAACATAGTGCCAATCTACAAAGGTGGTAGTAAAGAGGACCCCTTAATCTATAGACCTGTGTCTCTAACAAGTGTGGTGTGCAAAATGTGTGAAAGATTGGTGAAGGATAAATGGATGCAGTATCTAGAAGGAAATGAAGTGATATTAAAGCAACAATTTGGATTTAGGAGAGGGAGATCGTGTGTTACAAACTTACTGAGTTTTTATTCTAGAGTGGTGGATATAATGCAAGAAAGAGATGGATGGGCTGATTGTGTTTATTTAGACCTGAAGGCAGCCTTTGATAAAGTGCCACACAGGAAATTGTTGTGGAAGTTGAAGCATAATGGTGGGCTAAGGGGGGGGCTTGCTGAGATGGATGGAAAATTTCTTGACAAACAGAGAAATGAGAACCGTGGTAAAAGATAAAAAATCATCATGGAGGGAAGTCATAAGTGGAGTACCCCAAGGCTCAATACTTGCACCAATCATGTTTGCAGTCTATATAAATGATATGACGGAGAAGGTGAAAAGCTACATGAGCCTTTTTGCGGATGATGCAAAGTTGCTGAAGAAAGTTGAGAGTGCAGAGGACTGTGGAACGTTACAAGAAGACCTGAACAAGATATCAGAGTGGAGTTATAGATGGGAAATGGAATTTAATTTAAAGAAGTGTAAAGTAATAGAATTTGGAAAAAGTACAAGAAGAGTAAAAGGAAATTATGTGTTGAATGGTGTAAGGTTGAGTGGAGCAGAAGAGGAAAAGGATCTCGGTGTTACAGTGACTGGGAACCTGACCCCGGAGAGACACATTAGCAAAATTACAGGAGTAACCTATAACTTGTTGAGAAGAATAAGGCAGGCCTTTGCATATATGGATGAAGAGATGGTCAGGAAGATGATCGTGTCGCTGATAAGACCCAGACTAGAATATGCAGCAGTAGTGTGGTCGCCATACAAGAAAAAGAATAAAAGTAAGTTGGAGAGAGTTCAGAGAGCAGCTACGAAGATGGTACCAAGTATCAGAGACTTGTCATATGAAGAGAGACTGGAAAGGATACATCTACAAACGTTGGAAAAGAGGAGAGAAAGGGGAGACATGATTGTGATATATAAAGCATATAAGGGAGTAGAGGAGGTGGACTGGAGCAACTTAATGGTCTGGGATACACGGGACACTAGAGGACATGGAAAGAGGCTGAAGAGGAGTGCTTGTAGAAGAGACGCCAAAAAGTACCCATTGTATTGATGTATGGAACAGTCGGGATGAGGAGATAGTAAATGAAGAAAGTATACATGGATTCAAGGCTAAGTTGGATATTAAAAGATATGGAGATGGGACAGCACAAGCATAACTCTTTTCCCATAAAGCATAACTAGGTAAATACAACTAGGTAAATACACACACACACACTTTATACTCACACCAGCAGGCACTGTGCAGGTGACCTTTGTGGGTCCACCAGAGATAACCACACACTTCTTGCCACCCAGAGTCATAATGGCACTGCCAGCCTCCCACCCATCACTGTCTGGGAAGCCAGTGCCAGTCACAGTGAGAGGATACTGTCCACCAGTGCTGCCCTCCGTGATGCTGAGTGCAACCACGGTGACTGGCACCATGTAGATGATGGGGGAGGGGAGCAGTGCCGAGCCAGCCGGCTGCATGCTGAGTGCCACTGAATGCAAGCCGCCCCACAGTGCTACAGTGCAGGTGAGCTGGGTGGCAGTGATGGCCGTGCCACTCAGGGTGAGGGTGTGCTGCAGCCCCTCGCCTGTCAGGAAAAATACAAGTTTGGAATGAGTTAAATTAGATGGTGAAGGTGAGGGTGAGGGAATGCCATGGGCCCTTACCTGATGAAGGCAAGCCAGGGAAGAGGCAGAGCTACAAGACTAATCAGACAAACAGACAGACCGACGGCTCACCTGCAGTGCCGGAGACGCCAGTCAGCATGGGAGTGGTGGCATCATCGTAGGTGAAGGCACAGGCACCAAGACATGCACCAAAGTAACCATTCACTTGTACTGTCACCTGATAGCAATGAGGTAAGATCATGTTATTAGTTATCCTCATCATCTGGAACTCCCTGCCTGCTTCTGTATTTCCCTCTTCCTGTGACTTCAACTCTTTCAAGAGGGAGGTTTGAAGACACTTATCCTCCAGTTTTGGATGATCCTTTTTTACTTTCCTGTAGGTTACTGGCACTCACTGAGCTTTTTTTTCTTTTTAGTTGCCCTTGGTCAATGTCCCTCTTGCAGTAAAAATATCATTATCATTAGTGATCCATGCCTATATTCTCTCTCTCTCTCTCTTTCTCTCTCTCTCTCTCTCTCTCTCTCTCTCTCTCTCTCTCTCTCTCTCTCTCTCTCTCTCTCTCTCTGCCAATCAGCAAGGACTTACATGAGGAGAGTCCCTATGAGTGGTCACAAAGTCTGTCTCAAGAGGGCTGTGCCAAAGGACTCCGGCTGAGTCACGAATGATCTTGGTTTTTAGAGTTCTGTGAAGGAGCAATGGGTAACTTAAACAAATGGACTAACATAACCTAACTTTAACATATGGACTAACCTAACCTAACTTAAACAAATGGACTAACCTAACCTAACTTAAACAAATGAGCTAACCTAACCTAACTTAAACATATGGACTAGCCTAACCTAACTCAAATGGACTAACCTAACCTAAACAAACAGACTAATTTAACCTAACTTAAACATATGGACTAGCCTAACCTAACTTCAACAAATGGACTAACCTAACCTAACTTAAACATGTGAACAAATCTAGCCTAACTTGAACAAATGGACTAACCTAACCTAACAGATGGGCAATAACAGAATAACAAAAATGGTAGAAAAAGCAGATAGATAGGTTAAATAAATAAGACAGGGTAAAGAAAGAAGATAGCTAAAAATACATACATACATACATACATACATACATACATAAATACATACATACATATGCCAAGGCTGTTTCCCTCCATAACATATAGATAGGACAAAGGAAATAACCCAACAAATGAGAGACAGTTAAGTTAAATAGAGATTGCATAAAGAAAATACCCGAATAATGAAGCAAGTAAGTCAAAAAGATAGGATAGGATACAGTAAGGAAAATGACCCTACAAAGAAGAAAGGATTAGGTCAAACAGATACCATGGAATAGATTAAATAAATATGACAGTGTAAAGAAAGAAGATAGCTAAAAATACATACATACATACATACATACATATGCCAAGGCTGAGAGAAAATTATTCCACACAGAAGAGACAAATCTCGTAACTCTGCCACCAAAGAATACAGGTTTTTCACATCTAACTCTAAATAAATATGGGAATAAACAGAAGAGAGAGCAACAAATACTTCCAATCCCTCACCCATCAAACATCAGGTTATCTGTGTGTATCTCCACCAGCTCCTTTCTGCCGGGATCTTCCTCCCACTCAATGTAGTAGTGGTAGTTCTTGCAGGAGCCGGAGTACTGGACTGTGAGATCAGTTCCCAGGGCACTTTCCAGAATGCCCTCCAGGACCTTTGGGTCAACACCTGCTGGAATGTCTGCCAAAATGAGTGAGTGAGTGAGTGAGTGAGTGAGTGAGTGAGTGAGTGAGCGATGCAAAATCTTTCCTTAACCATCATTAACATTATGAAAAACAGCTGAAAATCTCCAAAATTCAGCTTGTTAAAAGTGCAGAATTCTTATGAAACTGTCATTAGTGATGAAAAATATCTCCGAAAACTTCACTAAACTACCACCACCCCTCTTAAACTATCATCAGCATCATAAAACACCTTGAAAACCAAATAACCTCCACAGCAGCCTGTTAAACTACTACTGTCCTTCTTAAGCTTGCACCAGAATTATAAAACACTCTTGAAAAACCTAAATAACTTCCAGTAAAGCCTTTTAAACTCCCACTTCACCGTTGAAAAAACTAAATAACTTACACTAGAGCCTTTTAAAAATTACCACTTCACTCTTGAAAACCTAAATAACTCCCACTACAGCCTTTTAAACTCTCACTTCACCCTTGAAAAACTAAATAACTTCCACTAAAGCCTTTCAAACTACCACTGACCACCCTTGAAAAATTAAATGACTTCCACTAGAGCCTTTTAAACTACCACTGGCATTCTTAAAAGCCTGAGGAAACCTCCACTGCAGCCTGTTAAAATGAAAATAAGATAAGACAGCAAGACATATAGGAACACTGGCCAGTGACATCCATAGTTCAGTCTCCCAACAAACCTTTTACAACCTGCCCCTGAATTCCGAGGTCCCAGGTGCCAGCGAGGGGACCCGTGGCAGTCTGAGAGGAGCATGTGACTGTCACCTGAGTGTCAAAGCTTGCTGGAGGACCTGATAGAGGGAGAGAGAGTGGGAAAAGTACTGATTAATGCTGTGGGTTTTATGGCAGTGTGTATTAAGTTTTGTCTTTTTTCCTTCTTTTAGTATGTGGGTGGCTTTGTTTAAGGCAACAATATGATGGAACACAAATGAAAAGGGCCCACTAAAGGTATCAGTCCCCAAAGACTTGTCAATGGGTTACCTAAGACTAAGAGGAAAATATATTAAGCTGCATTGTTTTCCTTTATTGTTGAATGTAAATGTGGATGATAAGGCATCTTTTTCTTATGATTCTCTCTCTCTCTCTCTCTCTCTCTCTCTCTCTCTCTCTCTCTCTCTCTCTCTCATCTCATGATCCAATAACACACATCCAGCATCATGACACTACTAAACAAAGTAAAAAAAGATAAATAAATTAAAATAAAAAAAGAGTAAAAATACCACAAACTCCATGGGGAAAAAAAAAAGCAGATAAGAAGAGGAAACAGAGTGACGGGCAAAAAAAAAAAAAGAAAAAACATGGAGGACAAAACAGGATAAACATTTCACCTTCTTCATTATTTTTACCTTCCACCTGCAGGAGCCCAAGGAGGGGCATTCCAGTCTTGCAGTTTGTGGTCTGGAATTCCAGGGAGTACCCATTCTCTGTCACCTTCTTGACTGCCACATCCTCAATAAGGATTCCCTTCTGCTTGAGGGCGGGCGGGTACATCTGTGTCACTGTGGCAGGGGAGGAGGCAGTAAGGGTTAGTGTGTGTGTGTGTATTTACCTAGTTGTATAGTACAGGGTCCGAGCCAAAGCTCAATTAGTCCTGTCTCCATACCCGAATTTGTCCAATTTCTCTTTAAACATGTGCACACTCTTTGCCGCAACCACCTCTTCTTTTAAGTTATTCCATATTTCAACCGTTCGATGCGGAAAGCTGTATTTCTTAATATCTCCCAAACAATGACTCTTCTTTAATTTCTTCATATGTCCCCTTGTATGTCTATCTCCTTCCTCCACTTTTACAACTAGGTCATCTCTGTCTATCTTCTCCATGCCATTTACTAATTTGAACATTGTTATCAGGTCTCCTCTTTCCCTTCTTTCTTGCAGTGTTGGTAATCCAATTTCTTCCAGTCTTTCCTCGTAACTTAGGTCTTCCAATTCAGGTATCATTTTCGTAGCTGTTCTTTGTATTCTTTCCAATTTCCTTATATCTTTCTTCTTGTGTGGAGACCATACCACTGCTGCGTATTCCAGTTTGGGGCGTATCATGTGTGTTATGATTTTCTTCATCATTTCTTTGTCTAGGTAATTAAATGCTACCCTGATATTTGCTAGCAAATTATATGTAGAGCCAAATATTCCATTGATGTGTTTTTCTGGTGATAGCGTGTCTTGAATTATTACTCCCAAGTCTTTTTCTTCTTTGCTCTTTGGTATTGTGATTCCTCCCATCTTATACTTCCATGAAGGTCTCCTTTTACTTCTTCCCATCTCCATTACATGGCACTTTTTTATATTGAATTCTAATTTCCATCGTTTACTCCATTCATAAATTCTATCAATATCCCTCTGTAGTTCCTCACAATCCTCTTGGTTCTTTATTACTTTCATCAATTTTGCATCATCTGCAAACATGTTAATGTAGCTATTTAAACCCACAGTCATATCATTTATATAGACCTGAAACATTATAGGTGCCAACACAGACCCTTGTGGTACTCCGCTTGTTACTTCGTACCAACTTGATTTATTATCTCTGATTACTGTGCTCATTTCCCTACCTTGGAGATAATCCTTCATCCACTTAAGTATTTTTCCTTTTAGCCCTCCTCGATGTTCCAGTTTCCATACGAGACTTTTATGTGGAACTGTATCAAAAGCTTTTTTCAGATCTAAATAGACTGCATCAACCCAACCATCTCTCTCTTGTAGTTTATCTATTACTCTTGTATAAAAGCTCAGTAAGTTTGTTACGCAAGATCTCTCTTTCCTGAAACCGAATTGTTTTTCTGTTATTATATTTTCTTGTTCAAGATATTGCACCCATCTGTTTTTAATGACTATTTCACAGAGTTTACTTACAATACTCGTGAGTGAGACTGGTCTGTAATTCAGTGGTTCCATTTTATTACCTCCTTTGTATAACGGTACTATATTTGCTCTCTTCCATTCCTTTGGTACTTTTCCCTCCTTCAAAGAACTGTTAATTATCTCCCATATTGGTTCTTCCAATTCCTCTCTACATTCTTTCAATATCCATCCATTTACTTCGTCTGGTCCCATCGCCTTCCTAGTATCTAGCTCTTCCAGTAGTCTTTTAATTTCTTTTCTTTCCACTTGTATGTTTGCTATTCCTTTCTGTTGTTCCTCATCTCCCAGTGATGCAAAGACAGTTTCTCTTGTAAATACAGACTTAAAGCTTTTATTCAGTATCTCAGCCATCTCTTGTGTGGTTTCATAAATTTCTCCATTTTTCTTCAGCTTTGTAATAGTATCTCTATGCTTTATTTTTCCATTTACATATCTATAGAAAAGTTTGGGTTCTTCTTTACACTTTCCAACTACATCTCTTTCAAAATTTCTTTCTTCTTCTCTTCTTATTTTAACATAATCATTTCTAGCTGTCCTGTATTCTTCTCTATTTATCTCATTCCATTGTTTCCTCATTTTTTTCCATGCCCTCTCCTTTTTCTTTTTTGCCTCTGCACACTTTGCATTAAACCACACTTTCTTATTTTCTTTTACCTTATATCTTGGCACATATCTTTTAACACCTTCTCTAAACTTGCTTAAAAACACTTCATATTTTTTCTGCACCTCCATACCTCTTAATAAATTATTCCAATCAAGCTCTCCGTAGAATTTCTTTAACCCTGTAAAGTCTGCCTTAGCATAATTTTTTCTCTCATTTTTATATTCCTCATTGAATTTTGGCACTTCTTCTTTGATCTCTATCTCCATCTTCACATGATCAAAAGTGTGTGTGTGTGTGTGTGTGTGTGTGTGTGTGTGTGTGTGTGTGTGTGTGTGTGTGTGTGTGAGAGAGAGAGAGAGAGAGAGAGAGAGAGAGAGAGAGAGAGAGAGAGAGAGAGAGAGAGAGAGAGAGAGAGAGAGAGAGAGAGAGAGAGAGAGAGAGAGAGAGAGAGAGAGAGAGAGAGAGAGAGAGAGAGAGAGAGAGAGAGAGATATGACAGGCCACTAAGGCACAATATGCACTATGAACACACTGACCTGACCCTCTGATGGTGCAAGGTCATGCCGCCCCGTCACTCAGCACACTCGGGCTTCTGCCAGTAATGGATGCCCCCAAGGCTGTCCCTGAGAGGTCATAACAGGTCACATAAGAGGTGACATATAAGAAGTCATACAATTATGAACAAATTTACAAGTTTATAGTAAAAATTTTCAGATGTTTTTAAGAGTGTGTGTGTGTGTGTGTGTGTGTGTGTGTGTGTGTGTGTGTGTGTGTGTGTGTGTGTGTGTGTGTGTGTGTGTGTGTGTGTGTGTGTGTGTGTGTGTGTGTGTGTGTGTGTGTTTCCAGATTTCTGCAGTACTTTGCAGGAAACTGTTCTTCTTAATATCCTCCTACACACACCCTTCTTCTTCATCTTCTCATGCCCTCTCGTGCTTCTAAAGTCTCTCACCACCAAATTACTCTGGTCCAATTTTTCACTGTCCAACAAAATCCAATATAATGCCATCAGATCACCTCTCTCTCTCCTCTCTTCCAAGGGTGGGTAGGTTTAGTTTTAGTCTCTCTTCATATGATAAGTCTGATAGGGTCAGAGGCAACTTTGTCGCTGCTCATTGTATTCTTTCTAATTTCTTTATGCCCCTTTTAGTGCTGGGAGACCACATCGCTGCTGCATATTTCAAACTAGGTCTTATCATTGTCAGTTACATCCCTAATCATCTCTTCATCCAGGTAGTTGAATGTTGTTCTTATGTTTCTCACCAGATTATATGTTTCCCCTGTCTTTCTTCTTACATGTATCTCTGAGGACAACTTATCAGTGACAGTAATTCCAAGGTCTTTCTCTTCACTCTTCACTTTTATTTCCTCATTACCCAATTTATAACTGAAGACTGGCATCACACAACTATGCCCAAACTTCAACACTCCTCATCTTTTTATGTTAAACTCCATTTTCCAAGTGTCACTCTAATCCCAAATCACATTCAGATCTCCCTGTAGAGCTTCACAATCCTCTGTCCTCTCCACTTTTCCCATCAATTTTGCATCATCAGCAAATAGACTCATGTAACTATTCACCCCTTCCATCACATCATTCACACAGGTAGCAAACATGACTGGTGGTAGTACTGAACCCTGCAGAACACCACTAATTACCTCTCTCCATGATGACTTTTTATCTTTGACCACTGTTCTCATTTCCCTTCCTCTCAGAAAGTCACTGATCCAATGTAGGAGTGCTCCTCTCAGCCCACCAGATATTTCTCATTTCCACAACAGTCTACTGTGGGGCACCTTATCAAAATAAACACAATCTGCCCATCCCTCTCTTTCTTGTACCATATCTATGACTGGAGTAGAAACACCTTAAATTTGTTATACATGACCTTCCTTTCCTAAATCTGAATTGTCTGTCTGTTAATATTTCTCTCTTTTCCAGATATTCACTCCATTTTTGCTTCACTATTCTTTGGCACAATTTTGCCACTACACTTGTTAATGATGCTGGTCTATAATTAAATGGTTTTTCTTTGCTTCCACTCTTATATATGGGGACTATACCTGCTTTTTTTCCAATGTTGGGCACCACTCCTTCTGTTATTGAAGTTATGATGAGTTTGTAAATCATGTGTGCAGGTTGATCTCTGCATTCCTTCACCACCCAATCAGACACTCCATCTGGTCCCTGTGCCTTCCTCACATCCAAGTCTTCCATCATTATTCTTACCTCATCCACTGTTACCTCAATCTCACTCACTCTTCTACTATCACATCTGCCGTCACCGGCCTACCAAATGTTCCCTCTCCAGTGAAGACACTTTGAAAGAAGTCATTCAAAACCTCTGCAATTTGTGCTTCTTCTTCAACATGTTTGCCATTTATTTTCAGTTTGTTGAACCCATTTTTATTCTTCATTTTACCGTTCTATAGAACATCCTTGGTTCATCCTTACATATGTCTATAATATCTTTTCATGAATTCTTTATTTCTTCCCTCCTTAGAGTGTTCATTTCTCTCCCTTTTATATGTTGACTCCACTCACACTCACTTACATACTGCTCATCTACCCTCCCTCCCTCCTTGTCTTCCTCCTCCTCCCTTTCTGCCATCTCTCCCATAACTCCTCTGCTTTTCCTTCCTTCTCCCTTGTCTCCATATCTCCACTTACCTCTTTTTCTTTCTCTTCTCTCTCCCTAACCCAGCCACCCTCTCTCTCTCTCTCTCTCTCTCTCTCTCTCTCTCTCTCTCTCTCTCTCTCTCTCTCTCTCTCTCTCTCCCACACACACACACACACACACCTTTTTTCCATCTGGTTTCTTCTGCAACATGAAAACCACATCCTTCTGATATTAGTACTTAATTCTCCTCAGAGCCACCACCACCACCACCACCACTGCCACAACCACTATCATTATTTTCACCTTTATCTTTACTCAGGTGGTGTTGTTGTGGTCTCCAGGGGCATTTTCATGACTGACAATGCAAGGATTTTGCAAGAGAGAAAGAAAATGCCCCATGAGAATTTTGGTGATCATCTGTATGGCCTTTGAAAATGTTTTTTTTATGAGAAAGCAAAGCATTAAGAATACAAACAAGATATAACTAAGCTAACACAGGAAGCTGGTAAGTTAGTTTGTTGTATACTAAATGCAAGGTCTTGTTTCTGGAAAGTTGTGCTTCAGGTTCAAACCAGTGACTGTCAAGATTAACACATCTTCCTCATAAAACTTTTCCTACACTGCAGTATACTATGATAGACACAAACACATACAAAAATAAATATTACTACTACTACTTTTCTCCTGTAAGAGGGGCACTGGCCAGGGGCAACACAAATTTTGAATAAAAAAAAAAGAAAAAAAAGCCCCAGTGTTACTACTACTCCAGTAGTAGTAAAACTATATAGACTACAGACAAATGAGTAGTAAATATAACATCAAATCAATCCTTTAGGACCAAACCTAGGCATGTTAATACATCACTGGAATTCTGTCTGCTGCTGATCCCGTCATACAGAATCCATTAGCTATTTGTGGTGGGTTCCCACGGCAGAGGCTTCACGCAGCAGCAGCACCACCACACGAGTAGCAGGCACACGCACCACACTCAGCCAGGAATGCACTTTCCAAGGCAACTGTAGATAATGAATAAAGAAAAAATAATAATTAGCCTTGAATTGATTTTCCAGAGCACCTGTGAACAGAGAAGAAATGAATAGAATAGTAAATACTTCAGAACAGTAAATGTGGCTACATTTCAACATATTTTTTACCTGGCTGGTCTCACAAGAGAGAACCCCTTTAGGGCCAGTTCAGGGTCAGCTCACCACCACTATCAAAAAGACACCAAAGTCTGTACATGCTTATCTAACTGCCTGGCAAGTGTGCCATCAGCCCAAGATAAATAATAAATCTGACTAGCAGCACAGCGTATATGTCACCAGCAAGAATCAAACAGATGTACACCTGAGAAATTGGACAAACTGTACCTAAAACCATCAACAGAATTAGATTCAGGCACACTGTTAGCAAGAAAATTCCAAATTTTCATCACTCTTGAGAAAAATGTGTGCCTGGCATCACAACAACTATAAGGAATGCTGACAGAAGTGGCTCAGATAAACAGGTCTGCTGCATTAACTGTATGGATGGCCTCTAGTGCTGACAGCAGTGGCCGAGGTGTACAAGTCTGTTGCATTAATTTGTATGGAAGGCTTCTAGTGCTGATAGAAGTGGCTGAGATGAACAGGTCTGCTGCATTAACTGTATGGATGGCCTCTAGTGCTGACAGCAGTGGCCGAGGTGTACAAGTCTGTTGCATTAATTGTATGGATGGCCTCTAGTGCTGACAGTAGTGGCTGAGATGAACAGGTCTGCTGCATTAACTGTATGGACGGCCTCTAGTGCTGACAGTAGTGGCTGAGATGTACAAGTCTGTTGCATTAATTGTATGGATGGCCTCTAGTGCTGACAGTAGTGGCTGAGGTGTACAAGTCTGTTGCATTAATTTGTATGGATGGCCTCTAGTGCTGACAGTAGTGGCTGAGATGAGCAGGTCTGCTGCATTAACTGTATGGATGGCCTCTAGTGTTGACACAAGGGGGCTGAGGTGAACAGTTGCTGATTTTCCTTGGAATGACTACTGCTTCCGTGTCAGAGACCCGTCTTTGTGTGCTGAGCGCATAACAGAGGTGATAGTGTCTGGCATGGAGGCGTACATTCCTCACTCTTTTTCTCGTCCTAAACCTTCTAAACCTTGGTTTAACACAGCTTGTTCTCGTGCTATACATGATAGAGAGGTGGCCCACAAAAGGTACTTAAGCCTTCCATCACCAGAATCTCATGCACTTTATATTTCTGCCCGGAACCATGCCAAGTCTGTTCTCCAACTAGCCAAAAACTCCTTCATTAACAGAAAATGTCAGAACCTTTCAAGATCTAACTCCCCTCGTGATTTCTGGCATCTAGCCAAAAATATCTCCAATAACTTTGCTTCTTCTTCTTTCCCTCCTCTACTTCAACCAGATGGCACCACTGCTATCACATCTATTTCTAAAGCTGAACTCTTTGCTCAAACCTTTGCTAAAAACTCTACCTTGGACGATTCTGGGCTTGTTCCTCCCTCTCCTCCACCCTCTGACTACTTCATGCCTCGTATTAAAATTCTTCGTAATGATGTTTTCCATGCCCTCGCTGGCCTAAACCCTCAGAAGGCTTATGGACCTGATGGGGTCCCTCCTATTGTTCTCCGAAACTGTGCCTCCGTGCTTGCACCTTGCCTAGTCAAACTCTTTCAGCTATGTCTGTCAACATCTACCTTTCCTTCTTGCTGGAAGTTTGCCTACATTCAACCTGTTCCTAAAAAGGGTGACCGCTCTAATCCCTCAAACTACCGTCCTATTGCTTTAATTTCCTGCTTATCTAAAGTTTTTGAATCTATCCTCAACAGGAAGATTCTTAAACATCTATCACTTCACAACCTTCTATCTGATCGCCAGTATGGGTTCCGTCAAGGCCGCTCTACTGGTGATCTTCTGGCTTTCCTTACTGAGTCTTGGTCATCCTCTTTTAGAGACTTTGGTGAAACTTTTGCTGTTGCCTTGGACATATCAAAAGCCTTTGATAGAGTCTGGCACAAAGCTTTGATTTCCAAACTACCCTCCTACGGTTTCTATCCTTCTCTCTGTAACTTCATCTCAAGTTTCCTTTCTGACCGTTCTATTGCTGCTGTGGTAGACGGTCACTGTTCTTCTCCTAAATCTATTAACAGTGGTGTTCCTCAGGGTTCTGTCCTGTCACCCACTCTCTTCTTATTATTCATTAATGATCTTCTAAACCAAACTTCTTGTCCTATCCACTCCTATGCTGATGATACCACCCTGCACTTTTCCACGTCTTTTCATAGACGTCCAACCCTTCAGGAGGTAAACATATCACGCAGGGAAGCCACAGAACGCCTGACTTCTGATCTTTCTAAAATTTCTGATTGGGGCAGAGCAAACTTGGTATTGTTCAATGCCTCAAAAACTCAATTCCTCCATCTATCAACTCGACACAATCTTCCAGACAACTATCCCCTCTTCTTCAATGACACTCAACTGTCCCCCTCTTCTACACTGAACATCCTCGGTCTGTCCTTTACTTATAATCTGAACTGGAAACTTCACATCTCATCTCTAGCTAAAACAGCTTCTATGAAGTTAGGTGTTCTGAGACGTCTCCGCCAGTTTTTCTCACCCCCCCAGCTGCTAACTCTGTACAAGGGCCTTATCCGTCCATGTATGGAGTATGCTTCACATGTCTGGGGGGGTTCCACTCATACTGCTGTTCTAGACAGGGTGGAATCAAAAGCTTTTCGTCTCATCAACTCCTCTCCTCTAACTGACTGTCTTCAGCCTCTCTCTCACCGCCGCAATGTTGCATCTCTAGCTGTCTTCTACCGCTATTTTCATGCTAACTGCTCTTCTGATCTTGCTAACTGCATGCCTCCCCTCCTTCCGCGGCCTCGCTGCACAAGACTTTCTTCTTTCTCTCACTCCTATTCTGTCCACCTCTCTAACGCAAGAGTTAACCAGTATTCTCAATCATTCATCCCTTTCTCTGGTAAACTCTGGAACTCCTTGCCTGCTTCTGTATTTCCACCTTCCTATGACTTGAATTCCTTCAAGAGGGAGGTTTCAAGACACTTATCCACCAATTTTTGACCACTGCTTTGACCCTTTTAGGGACTGGCATTTCAGTGGGCATTTTTTTTTATTAGATTTTTGTTGCCCTTGGCCAGTATCCTTCCTACATAAAAAAAAAAAAAAAAAAAAAAAAGTGATTGGGGAGAGTCCATGAAAATATCTTCCAAATTTAATAATAAGATCAACCCGTAATAGTTTCTCCCTTTGAGTGAATACAAGTTCAAGGTTTTAAAATGCTGATCATGACATGTTCTCAAATCCTTGAATTCTTTTTGCCCACTGTCTCTTAACTGACTCCAATAGTCTGAGGTGAGAGACACAACCAGAATTCCAGGCTGCAGAATAAGCATGACAGGCTTGAGAGAAACCACAGATGACGTTTACTAGCCAATACCATCCCAGCCACCATCTAACTCACACCTAGCACAAGGAGGGATCTCAGAAGTAGCAGAGAGAGAGAGAGAGAGAGAGAGAGAGAGAGAGAGAGAGAGAGAGAGAGAGAGAGAGAGAGAGAGAGAGAGAGAGAAACAACAAAGAAAAGTTAATTACCAAACAAGACACAATACAAATTATACTCAGTAGAAAGAAGAATGAAAAATACCAAATTATAAATATGTGGAAAATAATTATTGCTAACCAGACTGTCCCGCCCAAATCTGAACCCATGACATGCACTCACTGCAAAGCACGATCAGGAAGGAATAAGCGTGGCCACCCCACCTCCCTTCAAACTGCCACACCAGTATCAGAAGCCTCCAGCACAGCAGTGTTGCAACAAGGGACACCCACCTGTTCACCTCCCTCCCGGCACACACCGTGACATGAAGGGCGTGAATACCAAACACTTACAGAGGAAGCTGGACAAATTCCTGGTCACAATCCCCGCCCTGTCAGGAAGCGAACACAACACTGGCCAAGGTTGTCTCTGTCACTGGACTTTCTTTCAAGACAAGCAGTTTTGTTACCTTACGAATGGCGCCACACTTGTTAGGGGTGTTCGATAACCTGGTACATGTAACAGTGCATGTTCCACTTGAGTTTGGTTGCGTGACACACAGCACATGTCAGGCAGAGCGGAGGGCTACGGTGTCACACTGCCTGTCTCCGCCTGCCGCTGCTGGTGTCATCTTCCTAGCTGTCTGCTCTTTGTTTACAAATGAAAGCCGAATTGCTGTGAACACTTTAAAGATCTGTTTCAACACTATATTTGACTAATCTTTTAACCAAGTCTTCAGCCATGTTCCTCTTCCTCTCTAGGGCTGCAATGATGCCCCTGCATCATCACTTTTATGCTCTGGGGGCTTCCTGTGAGCCAACCGCAGGCTTGGTGGCTGCCCTGCCTCCTTCAGGAAGGCACAAGTGAGGCGGGTGACTGCAGGCTGTAGTGAGGGGTGTACGCCCCCCCCTCGCCAGCTGGATCAGCAGGTCAAAGGTATTAACGCCCAGGGCCAGCAGCGGAGACTGTTGGGCCAATGGCCTTGCAGTGGCCAGCAACTGAATATATCTCGCTGGGAAACACTTAAAACACTTTATTACGCTTACCTATAAATTCACACTTAATTATGATTCCATAGAGAAAGACTGGCAGACATCACATATATAAATATAGCTTTTTTGGTCATGAACTTAAATCTATAATATTCTAAATACACATATAGAAAACATATACATTTTAAATGCAGTGAAGAGTATAATATATATATATATATATATATATATATATATATATATATATATATATATATATATATATATATATATATATATATATATATATATATATATATATATATATATATATATATATATATATATATATATATATATATATATATATATATATATATATATATACACAAATAATAGAAATATAAACTTCCATGTATAAATATTATATATACATAGTAACAGTAATAGTAATAATGATAATAATAATAATAATAATAATAATAATAATAATAATAATAATAATAATAATAATAATAACAATAATAATAATAACATTGACAGACAGTAAAGGTAATTACAATAATAAAAGGAATATTGAAGATTAATAATAATAATAGTGGATAAAAAGAGTAATTGGAGGGTAAATGCTTCTTAGATATATAATAATAATTGTGGGTAAAAAGTATAATTGGAGGATGAATACATCTATCAATACATCTATCAACAATACATCTATCAACATTACATCTATCAAGTCAGTGCTGCATCACCAACACTACATCAATCACTAGAAGCTACACTATCACATACACTGGTCATCATACGCCAGGCTGACAAAAAAATGAGAAGAAGCAACACCTAATCCAGTATACACCAAATACAACACTTCACTACCACCTACACTCGTCATCACATGCAAGGCTGACAACACACACCTTCACAAGTCTGGGCATCCACTACTGCGCCCTGAGTCGTGGTGTTGCCTGGAACTAGACAGGTGTCAGCCTTGCAAGGCAGCACCATGCGGCACAGACAGGGGACGCGAGGGGAATGTAATACTGACACAATATTGAACAAAACAACAAATCATACATACATTAAATAATGACATTAAAATACAGCATATATTGTTTTTATCTTCTATTTTCCTTCGTCACTTAACCCAACCTATTATCTTCACCCGATTGTCTTCTTATTCCCCCCTACTATCGATCCCCTGATAAACCTAAATCTAAACGTAAGAGAAGAGAAGAAAAGGGAAGAGAAGAGAGAACAGAAGAGGAAAGACAAGAGAAGAGAAGAGGAGAGGAGAGGAGAGGAGAGGAGAGGAGAGGAGAGGAAAGAGAAGAGAAGAGAAGAGGAGAGGAGAACAGAGGAGAGGAAAGAAAAGAGGAGAGGAAAGAAAAGAGGAGAGCAGAGAAGAGGAGAGGAGAGGACACAGAAGAGAAGAGAGGAGGAGAGGAGAGGATAGAGAAGAGAAGAGAAAAGGAGAGGAGAGGAGAGAAGAGAAGAGAAGATAAGAGGAGAGGGGAGGAAAGAGAAGAGAAGAGAAGAGAAGAGAAGAGAAGGGAAGAGAAGAGAGAAGAGAAAAGAAGAGAAAAGAGAAGAGAGAAGAGAAAAGAAGAGAGGAGAGGAGAGGAAAGGAGAGGAGAGGAAAGGAGAGGAGAGGAGAGGAAAGGAGAGGAGAGGAGAGGAGAGGAGAGGAGAGAAAAGAAAAGAGAAGAGAAGAGATGAGAAGAGAAAAGAGAGGACAGGAGAAGAGAGGAAAGTGAAGAGAAGAGGAGAGGAGAGGAGAGGAGAGAAGAGGAGAGGAGAGAAGACAAGAGAAAAGAGAGGACAGGACAGGCGAGACGAACGAGAGAGAAACAAGTGTAAAGCGAGACGAGACGAGACGAGACGAGACGAGACGAACGGGACGAACGAGACGAGACGAACGAGACGAGACGAACGGGACGAACGAGACGAGACGAACGAGACGAGACGAGACGAGACGAGACGAGACGAACGGGACGAACGAGACGAGACGAACGAGACGAGACGAGACGAGACGAGACGAGACGAACGGGACGAACGAGACGAGACGAACGAGACGAGACGAACGAGACGAGACGAACAGGACGAACGAGACGAGACGAACGAGACGAACGAGACGAGACGAACGAGACGAACGAGACGAACGGGATGAACGAGACGAACGAGACGAGATGAACGGGACGAACGAGACGAGACGAACGAGACGAACGAGACGAGATGAACGGGACGAACGAGACGAGACGAACGAGACGAACGAGACGAGATGAACGGGACGAACGAGACGAGACGAACGAGACGAACGAGACGAGATGAACGAGACGAACGAGACGAGATGAACGGGACGAACGAGACGAGACGAACGAGGCGAACGAGACCAGACGAGACGAGGCGAACGAGACGAGACGAGACGAGACGAGACGAGTGAAAGGGACATGACGAGCGAGACCAGACGAACAAGACGAGACGGAATGTGAGGGGGAGACAGGACAGGAGAGGGGAGGGGAGGAGAGGAGAGGGGAGGGGAGGGGAGGGGATCAGAGGAGAGAGGAAGAGACAAGAGAGGAAAAGATGGGAGGGGAGAGGAGAGAAAGGACAGGACAAGACGGGACAGGACAAGACGAAGTGACAGAACAGGACGGGACGGACAGAACAGGACAGGACAGGGCAGGACAGGACAGGGCAGGACGGGACTTTACAAGACGAAGAGACAGAACAGGACGGGACGGACAGAACAGAACAGAACGGGACGAACAGAACAGAACAGGACAGGACAGGACGGGACGGGACGGGACAAGACAAAGCAGTATGGGAGAAAAGGAGAGGAGAGGAGAGGAGATGGGAGGAGAGGACAGGAGAGGAGAGCAGAGGAAAGGGGAAGGGAAAGAGAGGGGAGGGGAGGGGATGGGAGAGAAGAAGAGAAAAGAAGAGGAGAGAAGAGGAGAGGGGAGGGGAGGGGAGGGAATGGGAGAGGAGAGGAAAAAAGAAGAGGAGAGGGGAAGGGAAGGGACTGGACGGGAACGCCTCCCCCAGCACATCCCTGTCTCGCTTCTCGACATCCTTTTTGTTCCTCAGCTACACCTGGCGTCGCCCCCAGGCTGCGGCTGTCTGCCTCGCCCAGGCGACGCGGGCTGGGCCGGTGGGACGCGGTGGCTGGTGCGATCACAGCGGCGCACATGGTTTGTATTCGTTGCTTCCAGTGACAGGGTGGTCTGAGGGCAGCACATAATAAAAAATTATTATCGCAAAAAGACTGCAAAAAGAGAGCTCTCTGATTGGTGGACGAGATCACTACTAACTCTAAGCTGGTCCTCCTCACGGGGCACTCAGCCAATAGGGGCCTTTACTGACACCCTCCCTCCCACACACACTTCTACACACTTCCAGTGTAATGTAGTGTAGTGTAGTAATGATGACTATGCTAATATAGGGATTTTGTTTAAGAGAGAGAGAGAGAGAGAGAGAGAGAGAGAGAGAGAGAGAGAGAGAGAGAGAGAGAGAGAGAGAGAGAGAGAGAGAGAGAGAATATTAAGTAACAACTGAGTAAAGAAGTCAAATACCATTAATATCACACACACACGGCGAGGCGAGGCAAATGAGCAAGCCTTTTAATAACGTAGTACCTGTTCACCTAGCATCATATATATATATATATATATATATATATATATATATATATATATATATATATATATATATATATATATATATATATATATATATATATATATATATATATATATATATTCAGAGATGTAACCCGAGGGATTGTGGCCTCGCTGTCCCCTTGTGTGGTGTGTCACGGGTCTGAGTCCTGCCCAGATTAGATTCAGATTCAGATTCAGATAGTTTATTGACCACAGGAAAAAAAAAAAAAAATATACAATTTAAAATACATACAGTTCTGGTCCAAAATACAGTAACTTCTCTTAATAGCACTATGCGAATGATGTACATTAAAACTTTTATAACACATTTAAAACACAAATGCAATAGTAAAAATAAGTAAAACACCTAAAATAATCGTTAAAGATGGGGCAGGAATCCAGCAAACATCACACTACGGGGGTAACATCTTAAGACTTGGAGATGCATACATAACTTTATCACTTAAACAACGCTAATAATTTATGCACTATAAAACACACATTATCATAATCAGTTCTGTCTACCAACAACTGATGAACAGTTGTGACATTATATGTTAATCTAAGGGTCAAAGACAAGGGACAAGTCTCGATGACATGTGTCTCGGTCTGCACGAGGCCGCAGGGACACAGCCTCTCCTCCATGGGAAGGCGACCACGTCCCCGACGGTTCCAGCGACCTGTTTCTACCGCCAGGGAATGAGCACTGAGACGAAGTCTTGTCCATGACACACGCTCTATCTCGTTCACTCTAGTACTTCTTGTGTATATATCATGTACTATTAGATTCGGGTTAATTTGTTTATAAAAGGTCAACCTATTTGACAACGAATTCCTAATATTAAGTCTCATTCTGTGCTTGGCATCTTCCACATCGTTAAAATCATTTATAGTCATATCTGTGATATACCTAGACACTTGATCGTTGTAATTTAACACTAACCTCAGTACGTGCATCAACGGGTCATCAACTATATCGTTTCTTTCTGTCCACACTTTATGAAAATATTTCCTTTGTTTTTCCTTAACAAGCGCTTTAAGTGAGGGTAAACCTAATTCCACCATGCAAATGTCATTATTAGTAGTTATTCTCACACCTAATAATTCCTTTATGCACCATTTGTATAGTTTCTCTATAGGTTTTAAGTCACAGCTGAGCCACGATTCGCATCCATATAGCACCGAAGTAGTAACACAAGCATCAAAAACTTTTCTCTTAATATAAAATGGTACATCATTATTCCTATTGATAAAAGATATAAATTTTAAAACATGACACATCTTTTTGTTTGCATAGTGACATTGGTCACTATGAGCTCTGAGTTAACGGCTGGCTGGGTGACCAGCAGACACCCATAGATGAATCACACACACACACACACACACACACACACACACACACACACATCTACGTAGCATCTAAATAGCAGTTTCGGATAATGTTCTAAAATTCTAATGTTATAATTTAACAAGGATTTTACATCATCAATGAGGACAAATCCTCGTGATAATGAGGCAATCATAACTACGGTCTTTGAAAATAGTCCTTATGAAAATGTAAAGCCTTTAGGAATACGAGTCACTTTTATTTTGGTTTGCAACACACTAAGCCAACGATCACACCACGCTGAACACACCGCCGTCCGCACTGCTTCTCCTCCGAGCAGCGAAGTCAAGCAGCGTTGGGTCTGGTTACAACTTGGATGGCCTAGCAGGAAGAAGTTGCGTGTTGCTTGAAGTATCTGTTATTCTCAGCTGTAGGCAAACTAATGACGCTCTCCCTGGGAACACTTGCCTCATGCACTGTGTCTTCCTATTGCTGTGTGTTACTTGTCTGTCTCACTGTTTGCCACATTATTTTTTTCCTTATCTCTTGTAGTTTTCTCTTGTCGTCATTACGTTACCTATGTCGTTTCTGTCATTATCACTATCATTTTTTTCTTTCTTGTTATTGTTCCTTTATGTTCTTGATATTTTTTTCTTTAGTTTTTTTTTTTCGGTGTGGTATTTCTCCTCGTCCTCCTCGTCCTCCTCCTCCTCTTCCTCCTATTCTACCTGCTCTTCCTCTTTTTTTTTCTTCTTCCTCCTTCTTTTTTTCTTTTTCTTTCTATTTTCTTGTTGTTCTTCCTCTCAACATTCTTTTTATAAGTTTCCCTCTCAGACGAATAAAGCGCTGCACCTATGGCAGACAAATCTCTTGGACGGCTTGCTACATTTAGCATAAACTGGAAAGCAGACACCTGTATATTTAGCTTGGAATTGCAACCGCTATCTTGCCAGCACGTTCCCCCATACGTGACTCCCTGGCCTGTCGGGTAAGTGCTACTGGGGCGTAATTTTTCACCTTCCTCCCCGACTTGAGCCTCGAGACGTTACCCAGTCAGCGGCAACCTTGAGAAGAGGAACAACAACAACAATAACTCCTACAGCTCTTGATCTCACTGTTCTCATCTTCGTCCTTGTTGTTGTTGTTGTTTTTGTATATACAGAGATAAATTTGAAAATGCGTCCCTGCTACCACTGTCTTGTGCCCCATCATTACGTGAGGAGCCATTGTGTGGAGCATCACTCATGATCTACAGCGACATGTGGCCGTGCAAAGGAGCGGGCAAGGACGCGGGGCAGCAAGGAGGCAGTAGACACCTGCCGAAATGATAATTACTCCCAGTGAGGTCTAAAGCACTGGACCAGGAAGTGCTGTGAACCTGTCATTAAACCCAGCTGTCACCTCACTGAATGTTTCCCTTTGTGTCTCACAACACAAGGGGACAGTCACAGCCTGCCCTCTAAAGACAACCTTCTTCCTTCACATTATAGATACAAACATCTAATTATACACACACCCTTCACTCAAAAGTCAAAATTATCATGGCGACTCCTGCACCAGCATCGGAGTACCCATCTGGGGAGGGGACCTCTAAAGTTCCTTTATTTTTTTTATTATAAATAGGTTTTTGTTTGGTTTTATAATTTTTTGTAGGAATATGATTTCTCATCGTGGAAGTTATAGGTGTAGTTCATTCCCTGAGAAATTTGTGTAGTGTTTCCTGTGACATGTGAGGGTTTGTGTTGATGTTGCTGGCTTTAAGCTTTACTTTTAAATTCATCCCAATTGGTTTTGTTTAGATCGTTTATAGGTGGAGAAAAGATTTTAATTTGTTG